>NW_027210624.1:4035000-4242500 GCF_029030835.1 Brachyistius frenatus
TGACGTGGGCAGCACCTGTTGTTTGGAATCCAGCGATTATCAACAGTTTCGGTCTTCCTCCCTTCTGCACAAAGCAGAGACTCACAGCTCTGACTCAGCTGCTGTCGTGTGTACTCAATGTACATTTTAAGTTGCTGTTCAAAGTGTTTCTCCATCTTGCTGAAGAATGCTAAAATCTTCTCGCACAGCAGACGAAATACAGTCATTTAAGCCTTTTTAATGGCAGACTTCATTAGTTAAGTGTCGTCCACTATTCATACATGACAGTGATGCAGCAGGGTGCGGCGTATGAGCACAATGTTCTCTGTTAATTATGATAGTTATGATTGTGAGCCGAACAGAGCGCAGCCTCAGGTTAGTTGTTGAAATGAATTTTGCACGAGAAGATATATTTAGAAAGGCATAACTCCTGAAGCTAATCACTCTTATGATGATGATGATGATTACTATTTTATGAATTTTGTTCATAGTAATCATGACTGTTGGTTGAGTTGTAAAGGGTGAAAACTGAAAACATACAGAAATGACTTTGGTGTCGCATGACACAATAAGACATTACGTGTTAGCAAACTGCACTGCCTGTACACATCTGAATTCATGTTTGTAATTACATAATGAATTAAAGTCCAATATTTACTCTCCTTTTAGTTTTGGTCACCTTATACTGAGTAAAATATCTTTAGCTGCTAAACCCTCCGTCACATTCACCTGCCAGCTGCTAACTTTGTCAAACTTTTTAGTGCAGGAAGTGTACAGAATGTTTACCAGATATTTTGGGGAGTTGTGGGCCTTAAGAACCAAAACATTGAGCTGAAAGTTGCTAAAATGCTCCAGTAGTTCAAGTTCAGTGCTCAAGATAAAGTAGTCATATGATAATTCACTGTGGCTTTATTACTGACCCACATATTTCAGGCATTTCACCAATTGGTAAAAAAATGAATACATTATTTGTACAGCTTTAAAGTTGGGGTAACCCAACACATATTTTTTTTTTTTTTTTTTTTTTTTGCATCACTGGCCAAAATTTCCATAATAATCTTATAGCATAATTGAAGTGGTTTGAGAGAACACCAGACATCTGCACCTTTGGTTGGCTCTGTATTCAGGTTGAAGAAAATCAGGGACGGAGACAATCAGCCAATCACAAGTCATTATTTCAGAGAGAAGGCATTCCTATTGGCTGTTCACATGTGCAGATGCCCATACACGTTCCTTCAGATATCAAGCTTGATTCAGTTGTGGAAAATCCAGGAGAGAAAGTTCCAGTTCCAGCATTGGCAACAACTGCCAAAGCAGTTTAAAAAAAAAAAAGGAAGATGGACTTCTCAGAAAGAGTGAGTAAAAGAGAGTCTGACAATAAATAAAACGTATAAATATTGGTGAAGCGTTTCAGAAATGGAGAGAATTTTGTGATTAAAGCGTCCACATGTCCTTGCTTGTCTGGTGGGAGGGGCTTAGACAGAGGGGAGGAGGAAGGGCTGTATGTTTTTTTATTTGACTTTTTTGTTTACCTTTTTGAAAACTGCCTACTGCATCTTTAAAGAACAACCGCTTTTATTAAAAAAAAAAAAAAAAACAACAACAACAACAACTACAAACTAATTTAGCAAGTGGTGTGTTAGGCAGCAAGTGACATCAAGCTGTGGTGTCTCTTTACATTTCACTGCCTGTTGCGTAGTTGTATGTCAGTCTGAGGTTTTCAAAGTCATTTCTGCATCGGCTACACTTCCCCCTCATCTTGGGCTATTTTAGAAATTCCAAATGCAGATTTCCTCGCCCTGGGGATGCCAGAGTGGCTCATCACACCTCTGTTCTTTAAACTCAAGTGAAAAGTGCCAGAATTTGAAAGATGAGGTTTCCACATGTCAGTATTCTGTCAGTGTTGAGAGATTCTGAGAGTTACTTCTGTGTTTCAAATCCATTAAAATGACTGAGGCTAATTCCTGTCATTACTCAAACTATCAATCATATGGACACACTTTAATTTGCTCTTCTTATCATAACGCTTAAAAAAAACCACAACAATAGAAATGAGGCTCCCAGTCTAAAAGAAGGGGTGACAGAGGGAAATGAAGGGAAGAAGGGGGAGGGGGGGGGGGTGAGATGATGAGGAGGGGAGGCTAATCAGTGCAGGCAGCATCTATTCCCTCCTTCTGTCTCTGTCTGTCCCCATTTCCTCAAGCTCTTTTCATTAAGACACCGGAGGCCTCGTTTCTGTGCCAGCATCCAACAGCACCTCTGACCCTTTAATTCCCCCCCACCCCCCCACCCCTACCCCGTGCGATGACGAAGACATGTTTATGTTTCCTTTTTGGCCCTCCGGCCCTCTGTCCTGCCTTCTGTCTCTGTCATCAGTCACTGGAAGTGTGTGGGGATGAGACACAAGAGGGACAGTATCATTGTTGGATGGGTGTCATTGATTCAGAATAAGAAGCACTATGTCCTCAAAGGTGAGTGTATGACTGACAAAATAAAACAAAGAGATATCATGAAGCTCCAAGGAGTGCACGTGTCATGTGCGAGTAGTCCAACACGCCTCCCCGCACCCCCCTCCCCCACCCCTCCCACCGCAGGATGGAGAACAGGTTGGAGGCCCATCTTTCTGTGCCAGATGGCTCCACATTGACAAATCAATTAGGCTCCACCTCATCACCAGGGGGACCGGGGGGGCTACAAACCTGCTCGCCCCCACCACCCTGGGGTTCTCGGTCGACCACTCCTCCATCTTTCCTTGCCTTAATCACCCTGCTGATCCCCAGAAAGCTTTGCCTGGGTAAAGGGGGCGAGGAGGCAAGAAAAAAAAAAAAAAAAGATAAAACAAAGAGGCTGGCAGCACATGAATCACCTAGCATCAATATGGATGACTTCCATGCTAATGCAGAGGGGACCGCAGAGGAAGAGTGGCAAAAGCTTGATTTTGTCAGTGTGTGTGTGTGTGTGTGTGTGTGTGTGTGTGTGTGTGTGTGTGTGTGTGTGTGTGTGTGTGTGTGTGTGTGTTTACAAGCTCAGTCAGAGCAGATTTGCCATGTGCTGAGGAGCCAAGTGTCTCTAGTTGTTTTTCCTTCCTTGTGTGGAGGTGGGAGAGAGGAGGAGGAAGATGAGGAGAAGGAGGAGGAGGAGGAGGAGGGGAGGGAGGGTGGACGTTTGGGGGAAGTTAATCCAAGGAGAAAAAACAGCCGCAGCCCGAAGCAGGTATGCATCTGGGTCGCTGAGTGGAGGGTGAATGCATGTTCTTCACTACACCCTAGTGGGAGAGCAGAGACATTGCGGGGAGACAGACGGACAGTCAGAAGGACGAGGCAGACGAGCCTCACTGCATGATGAAGGTTCCTCGTTGTGAGTTTTACTGGTGTTTGATTGGAGGTAAAAGAGTTGTGATCTGAGAAAAGTGTCAGAGAGTTATACAAATACAAACAGTTAAAAGTCAAAAAGCATCCTTCGTTCTCCACCCACCACTTACAGCTGAGACCAAGAAATGCTGTCGAACGCCCACAAAAATCTGGCAATTGGACCTTGAGTTTTGTACTAATAAATAATAATCCAATCCTTCTATTTTACAATTAAAGCATAAAATGCAACACAACAAAATGTACATTAAAAAATATATTGTTTACCATAAATCATTCATTTAAATTAAAATAGTAATATAAAATAATTAGCAGGTACAATAAAACATTTTTTTTTTTTTTAAAAGGCTGCTCAGTATCACTCCAAAGCAATGTAATGCAGCCGCCAGTCCACTAGAGGACACCGTGTCAGTGTCACGCTTTGTGTGTGAAAACGCTTGTGAGAGCAGAGTAAAAGAATGAGGTCATGTGACAGAGGTCATGGGACGAAATCCAAGAGAGGTAAAGACTTGAAGGTATGGTTGGGGGTGGTCGGGGGGATAAACCCCAGGACTTCATCCCCAGGAGACCAGGGTTTGAGGCGTGGATTTCTTTAAAGAAACACTAACCACAAGGTTTTTTACGCCTCCACTGACACAGTATGCTGTGGACTGCAAGGACTTTTACACATTGGGTGAAAAAAGGTGTGTCCTAAGAGTTCAAAGCATCGGCAGATGTAGAATTTAATCAATGCTCAGGCAAACCTCTTTGCAATTTAAGAAGCGAACTGAAGTAGTCAGGGCTGGAAGGAAACTAAGCGAAGCGTTTATTTTCTCCGAAAATAAAAATGCAGTATTAGGTTCGGCATTAGGTCTCGCTTTCTGTTCGTCAGCTGTCCAACTTAATTTCACACCAGCGCTTGGCCTCGAAAGTTACTTTTCACCGTCACTACATTACTTTAAAGCACAAACCAAAGTGTAGGACACGAAATCTTCACAAGGAAGGACCTCGCGGACACCTTCAGAGTATGTCCACCTCACTCAAGCATCTTATAGCCTTTTAATAGTTGTTCCCAATGGAGGACAGCAGAACACATGTTGAGCATGTTAGCAAACAGAAGAGGCGTCCAACCAGATCAATCTTAGCCTTCATTTGAAGCTAACAGGTCAGATATGTTATCAAATGTGCCTCTATGTTCAGCAGCATGTTGGTGCTGGACCAGGTACATAACTGTTTCTGAAAATGCTCAAACAAACCACTCTGAGAGACTCAACAAAAAAAACATGAAGTTGTGGGAGGTAAAACTAAAACAATGAGCTGAACGGCACTGCAATATTAAGGTGAGGGAGAACTGCAGAATCCGCCGATAAATCTCTCTCATTATGAGCGACACCTTTCGCATTACACGAGTGACCCAGTGCTGATATAACACTTACTGATTAATCTCAATAAGTTGTGAACTTGGACACACACTTGTGAAGAGGAGGATAGTGAGTGTTGCGAGCTGAAAGGTTATGAAAGCAACAAGAGCGAGATCAGTTTCTGACGATGCTGGCAAATTTTTTTCAATGTGTCATCTCCATCACAAACGCTCTGAGTGGAGGCCTGATGAAGGAGTGAGGGGAAGGTGGGAGGCAGGTTTACGCATCGGGAGGGGCGGTGGGGTGATGGAGAGATGTGTGGGTGCCCTCCTGGCTCGGCTCAATCCTAGCGTCCCTTTACTCATCCGATCTGGGGGCAGCAACGAGAAAGAAAAGAGCGAGCTGATGCTGAGGGCCCTGGGGAGAGATTAGCGCTGACAGCACAACAAAGAAGACTTATGCCAGGGGGCCCTCAGCTCTTCGACAAATTCAAATGTAATGTATGGCTTTAACTGCGCCAAAGGAGGATCAACATAATATATGATCGACCCACTTTGCGGTGCGCTCCGCTGGCAGTGATGTAAAAGCGATTTATGCCCGTAAAAATGTGCAGGCTAATTAAGTAAGACGTTGGCACAGCAGCAAATCCAATGAGCTTATGAGAGAGCTGGCACACTCCCCCCCCCCCCCCGAAAGGTCCACCTGAGGATGAAAACTTCTGGAGGATTTCAAATCTGAAGCAGAGATGATCACGATCGAGACCTGCCCGATCAAATGAAGGCGTCCAAGTGTGAGGCTGTTGATCCTTTAATTAAATTCTTGTTTGTGATTTGTTTAGCCCCCCCCCCCGGCAGCGTCGGGGGCCCAGGGCCTCTGTAATTACGCAGGCCCTTTCCGCCAATCAGACAGCTGTGTTGAAAAGGCTGAGGATGAAATGTCCTAATTACAGCCTCAGTGGAGAACGGCTCCACCAGGGGAATACATGCGCTGTTAGCTAACAGATTCCAGAGCCAACCATGTTAATGAGACAGAGAGGAAAAACTGAAAGCCCCCTGCCCCCACCACCACCTCCATATCCACCCATTTCACATTAATCAGAGCACCTAGTTCTTCCTTTGTCTCACTGTCAGTACTTATCACAGCCAGCCTCCACCTTACATCTCCATCCAGGTTGGACCGTCACCTCCCTGCTGCCCTCGTTTCAAAACACGAAGCCTCTCCCTTCCCTGCAGGCTGCACCTCGTTTCTCCATCATTTAAAAGAAATACACTCAACATTTTCTGAGTGTAATCATCACTTAACGGCCCCACAATCCCTGACACGCCACTAACACATAATCGCAGGGTCTCCGGGGGAAGAGTGTGTTGGCGCAGGGGAAGGAGGGGCGGCCGGCCAGCTCAACCCATTTCTCTAATGAGCTGCTGAACAGGCCGTGTCACAGACCTCCGGAGGCTAACAACTACCTCAGGCCCGTGTCCTTCCACTTCATAGAGAAGGCAGACAGTATATTTGATATTAACATTCGAGCCTGGAGGAAGATGCGTTAATCACTAGTTGACAAAGCCAAAAGAAGAAAATGTGTTGCTTTGCCTCAGTGTTGAGTTGATTGAAGTCCACCTCTGCACGCACACACACAGCAAGCCACTATTGTCTTTGTGTTCTCACTCTCTATCTACAGTTAATTTCCCCAGACCCTCATAGCAGCTGCTGCAGGTAGACCTCAGAGAGGTGTAACACAGGGCCTCGTCTCCATTCTTCCGACTCACCCTCCTTTTCTGACAGCCAACTCCTTTCACCGACAGCACGAGGAAATGCTACAGCAGGAGAGGCTGTCAAATCTCCTCCGGCAGGTGAGGAGGGAAAGGAAGCTGCTTCAGATTATAGAGGTGTGTGTCTGCTACAGCAGCAGCTGTAACTGTCCCGGGATAAATAAATAGATATTCTGGAGAGGGGCCATTATCTGTCATGGAGCGCTGATACAGTCTTGCCTTGTATTTATTGCCTACTTAATGGACTTGATTGTATTACTGAAGGTAAGGAGGAGAAAAAAAAAATCCATTGCCAGCTCGAAGGTGCTTTCAGCATCCTGCAATTACCTTATGTAAATCCTGGCCTGGAATGTTGATCCACTGCTATTTAAAATGCATTGAATTTCCATGGAAAATGATCCACTCCTGCCGCCTGAAGCTCATTAATAACAACGACGAGCCGGCCTGACATTTGGAATACTTACACGCTTACTTAGCATTGCCATGCATGCAAGAACACAGCTCGGTCTGCCTCGCGCAGCAGCTATGACAGCACATTTGGAAAAAGGATGGCTTTGAATTAAAGCGCGCCAGAAAATTAGTTATTTCTGCGGCAGGAAGTGGTTCCTCTTCTTACACATGATGTTATGCTTGTAAATGTTCACACGATCTTTGATCATGCAGACAGAGGAGTGTAGGAGGTGTGCACGCTTCCATGCGTTGGCTGAAAAAGCTACATTCCCCTGGATTTTACCATCACATTAATGTGATACAACCAGTTTTAAAGGGGCAGCTCAGACAAATGACTGTTTTGAAGTTTTGAGATGTCTCTGAGATTCCTACTCTCCCCTCCACCGCCCAATAAAATAGGCAAAAATGGAATTCAATCTATGCTCACAGCTTTGAAACATTGAAAGGACCCTCCAACTTTTTTACATGAAGAGTAGTTTACTTGTCACATGAGGCATTGCTCAACCTCAAGCTTTTTAATGCCATGATGTCAACAGGATTATGTCAGATTTGGCCTGAGACCTCAAGAAATTCACAATTCACCTCAAGTGCCATAAAGACACAATTAACGTGTCCACATCAATCTGGATAATCCCCAAAACAGTATTTCTTCAAACGATCCATGCAGGCCCTCTGTAAATACAGCTCCTGCCTATAAGTCTGATAGCACATCAGCCCTGCTAAAAGTCGATGGGAGGGCCAGCAGCTGCCACTGGAGACCAACAACAGAAGGTCAGCGCTGTGCTATTGTCACAGCATCACTCTACCTGAGGTGGAGCAGAGAGTTGGTGAGATGGATGCAGTAGAGCATCAGTCCTGTCTGGACTGGAGTTAAAGTGCCAAATGAAATGTCACATCCAGCTGCTCCCATATGCAAATAATCCATTAGCACCTGAGACAAACATTTGGGAGTGAAGAAATATAAAGTTTGTAGTGTTCAGATTACATTAATATAACAGTGACTCTGATTCTGTTGAAAGCTGCTCTCTTGCATATTCTTAAATTAAAAATAGCTCAAATGACTGTGACATGTTGAAGTTGTAGTTCATGATGCAAAAGTTTTAGAGTTTTAGTTAACAGCCGACGACTTTATTGTTTTTGGTTCAGTCTCATCAGCTTCATTTCCAGCAGCAGAAATGTGTTTTTCCAGTGAAAAATCTCACAAAACCCGCAGATAGTCAAAAGTTATGTGGTGAGCTTTGGAGCATTTAGCAGCTAAAGAGCTACATGTGGTGGAGACCAACAGAGTGCTGAAAAGACAGCAACTTACATTCATCAGGTGGCCAGAAAAATAACTTGAACCGGATTCCAAAGCTGATTTGTTAATGCTGGATGAGTAAATTAACTATTGTTTGCCGACATATTCAACAACATGGGATTTGATGGTTAAATTATGGTATGTATGATGGTCTCATGTTGTTTCTGCATTATATCTCTGTTATAATCATGACCTAACAGCATCTTGGCCTATCAAGAATGCTCTCACTGTTCCTCTGGTAAAAAGCAGTTGGGTAGAGTACAGAGTCCTTCACCACAGTGGCAAAAAACTCCCGACCATTTTGTTCCTCATCCAGCCACTTTGCTGACAGCCCACCTGCAAATGAAGCAATGAGAAGCAGTGAAGATTCATAAATCTTTCATGTTCCATAATGGCTTGTTCACATTACCTGCCCGCACCTCAGCCTCCATGGAGCAGGTCGGGCCAGCACCAAACAGATCAGGCCTGAAAACCACAGCGAGCATATGGAGCACTTCAAACACTCAAAGCCTCCCCCGGCCTGAGCTGTGGTCGCACCCATGAATTATAGAAATGATCTAATTGTTTTCTCATTTGGAAATACTGGGGGCCCTCCTCTCTGCGTCTCAGTTTTAACGGCCTGCGGTTTCCAGATTCAGTGCTGCCTACCTACGACACGTTTGTAGAATCCAAGGTGGTCCCGTCCCGTCAAAACAGAGCCAGAGCTGAGGTAGACGTTAAACCTGTTGCAGTAAATTAACACGTAGGCACAGAGAGAGAGAGAGAGAGAGTGTGTGTGTGTGTGTGTGTGTGTGTGTGTGTGTGTGTGTGTGTGTGTGTGTGTGTGTGTGTGTGTGTGTGTGTGTGGGGGGGGTTAAACTGGAGTTCAAAGAAGAGAGGTTGTGATCAGACTAGGGAGGAGGGTACATGTGGTGGTAAATACACATAAAACAGGCCTGAGGATTGGTCCCGAGTTCCATTTTGGTTCCTGACCAAAGCTTTGGAAGACAATTACTGCCAAGAAAAGGGGTGAAAAAGTTGAAGAGTTTGGTAACAGCAAAATGGTAAAATAGTCACAGTGACTGAAATTATGAGGTACTAGATCAACATTATGAGTTACTGAGTACAAATCTGAACTTTTTATTGGAATTGTAATATTACATCGAAAACATACAAGGAATGCTCATTGGCAGGTGTGTTGGAGCTCATCATTGATCACCTATAGTATTAATAATGATGTTTCAGTTTTCAGATCTTCATCAGACCAGTTTTTGGCTTTAATTACTGTATCAGATTTGGCATACAGTACACTATATTAATAAAGCTTTGATGACATCTTTGAAGTTTAAAGGTTACTTTCCTGAATTAAGCCATTTTTAGACATAGGCAAGATTGCTGGCTGTTAAAGTGATGCCTTTTTGCACAGGGGCGGTGAAAGTTGGTGTAGGCCATTACATAACAAGCTCAGTTCACTGTTTTAAATTTCACATGGCTACAGTTATGAAAGTAAGTCTTCAGTCAAAAGCAGTTCCACTGGAAACTACTGACAACATGTTTTGTGAATTATCTGACAGGGATCTTGTTTCTAGAAGGACAAATTGACATTGTGGGACCTTTAAGCACCACTTAAAAAAAAAAATCCCGTCACAACCATCACATTACAGACACTGAGATTGAAACCTGGTCAAGATTGGCATGTAAATAAATGAGAAAGTAAAAAGTTTAATGAATTAATAAAACCAAAAAGTTTTAGTGGAAGGAGTACAGAATCAAGAGCTGGTGACTAACCAGTAACCAGAGAATGATGCTCTCTGTAACATTTAATCTAGTAATACAGTTTGAGATGATGTAACATTTACAGCCAAATTTAGGACATACTTCAAACTCTTTAGACACCAAAATAATCTTGAGATTATTAAATGATGATCAATTTAAAGAGAGTACAGCATTTTAATGAATTATGTCTCATAGATTGGTTGAATGCAGAGGTCAAATTTGTGAATTTTAAAAGATGTCTGTGGAATAAAAAATTACTCTTGTTGCCTTGTAATGTAAAGTAAAACAACTACAAAATCAAAGTTCATTATTTCAAAAGTTTGATTTACAGTGTCATAATTTCTTAAAACCTATGACTTATTATCTTTTCAGAAGAAAACCGTAATAATTTGAAAAATATTTTGAATTACTGTCATGATTATGACTTATGGTCTTATCAATTTCACCAATTATGTCAAATCTTTTCACTTGAAAACAAAATTTTTTTTTTAACTTCATTGCAGCATTTTGACTTAGTACTAATATTCTTATTATTCCTCATATTTCATGCATTTTCTTCTTTTTTTACGGCTGAGATTGGCTCCCGTAGAAGCAGGCTATCAGCAAACACACACACACACACACACACACACACACACACACACACACACACACACACACACACACACACACACACACACACACACACACACCTGCAGGAAAATATAGAGGAAAACTAAATGGAGCCTCAGTGTGGCTCCCAGCAAGCAGCTTTGCTCAGCACTCACTCCGCCTCGTGCTTCTTAATCAAAACTGGCACTGTGGCAATTACCTAATTAGACATCAATTAATCCACAGCCTTCAGGTCTGCAGCCACGTTTGACCCGAGGAGTAATGACAAAACGGCCTTCGAAGAACGCAGAAATCAGATTAATGGAAGTTGAGCAGCAGAGGTTGCACTGCATTCGAGAAATCTCCAGAAATACACCACAGTTCATTTCATAATTAACAGGTAGGAATATAATTGATTGAGACGTGAAAGCTTAATCACTCAATTCAATAAGCAGGATATCAGTGTTGAGTAGATTAATTCAATTATGTAATTAAAGCTGAGGGAAAGGGGAAGCTTTAGAGTTGATTGAAGGTTAAACAGCAAACTCACCTTTTCTTTCTTTATCGTCTCCATCGAACACTAAACTTACATTACATTCAGCCAGCGAACACGCACCAACGTTTAGTTTGTCTTTTTTATTAGACATAGCAATTTCACAAACAGCAGTTAGCCTGAAAATTACATTCAAAATGTGCAGCTGACCATGCGCAAACATTCCAGATACACCTGCAAACAAAAGTAACAGTCAATCAAGTGGGGTTTTTTTTTCTTCCACAATCTGTGTATTCTCATGTTTTAATTCAAATTTACAAAATCAAAATCTTCCACTGGTTCACCATCAAAGCATACATACCTCAGTCACTATAACACATCTTAACAACTAGTTGCTGTCACTGTACATATGCTCTGTTTTTAAAGGCTCTTTGCATTTGAACACATACACCCCCATACAACAACCGCTGAAATACTCTCTGTACCAACTCCCTTCTCTCAATACTCTTTAATATTAGTTTTAGTGAGGAGAAGGACCAACAGTTCATGTGAAATGGTAATATTGCAGTTTCCAGAAATCCACTTTGTTTTCCAGTTACAACAGGACCTCAGTGACGTTTCCCGCCACCGAAGAAACCAACAATGAAGTTCATGAAGGAGCACAGACGAAGAGCCCCAGCAGCTTAACAGAAACGTTACCAAAGCACATTAGACAACACGACGCACAGTTTCTACAAAGTGGCAAGACGAGGATGCTTCTGCTCAGTTTTTATTCCATTAAATCACTCGCGCGCGCACACACACACACACGGGGGTGGGGGGGGGGGGGTTTGTCCTCCATCGTTCAGGGTCACGGGACGCTTGTGTCACAGGGTTAATGGCTAACACTGGTTGGAAAGGACAAGTGCGGGTAAGGAGAGGGGGTGATGGTGTCACTAAGGTAAGTGGGATTATGGGAAGTTGAGGACACAATTTGTAACTTGACTTCATCCAAGTGCCAAAAAGACGCTGTTAACGCTGATTATTTTTTCCCACCTGATCCAAAAGCACAAAGGGCTCACACATCACAGACAAAAGCTCCACAACACAGAAAACATTATCCATTTTGGATTCAGCTCGTTCCTCCTCCAGTGAGGTGAGGAGGCTGCCGGTTTCGGCCTTTTAATGCCACAGAAGCAGCAGCGATGCGTGTCGCCATCCGCAAGTCCGCTCTGATTCCAGCAGGAGGCGAAAGGTGCGACCGGCTCCGCTTCGACGTTTGAACTACTGGCCACAGGGATCCAGTGTATGTGAAAACACCTGAATACACAAATCCACCAAATCACACGGACGTCCACACAGCACCACGGCACCACTCTGAAAAAACCCGTCCGGCCCGCTATTCGCAGCAGGAATGGCAACTGAAAAAGCAGGTGATATCTATACACCTTGTTTTTTTCATTTTTTTTCTTCAATTCATCTCCAAAACTTGTGCAAGTGCAACACTCTCACACACGGTCCTGTTAATGAATGCAACTTTGATTTGTTCTCCCAACTGCTTGGTCCACAGCAATGTTCAGATCAGTCAAAGAAAAGGGGGGAAAATTTTCATGTCTGAAAAGCCTGGCATCCTCTTCTAAGCGGGCACCTCTACCTACCAAAAATATTTTCATACTCGAGCAGTATGAGCTCCACTATCTGGTTCTGGTAGACCATGTGGACCGCGATGTTGCCCGTCTCTGTCTCGGGCCGGAGCAGCGTGGGTCCGAACACAATGGCCACGCTTTGGGTGGTCATGCGGTTGGCCTCCCCGTGGTCTATCACCCTGTAGGTGGGTAAAGGGGGGTGGGGGGGGTTGTGTTATTTTCTGACAGTTGTTTGGTTTCATCGCAGCTTCAAGGTTTCTAGCTAGAAAAAACATTATAGTCTTCACACACACATCTTCAGGGCTCGAGATGGAGCGCTCACAACACACACACTCTGTAACACCACAGAACACTCCAGGCAAGAGCATAATAGCCTTTTAAATAGAATCTACATCCTTGCATGCAGATGCACAAAACAATAACATATTCATGGAGCGGTGAAAAAAAAGGAAGATTAAATCCGCCTGCTGATATACGTAGACCTCCATACACTGAATGTCACGCTATAAATTTCCTCAAGAAACACCACTTCATAGGTACTGAATTACAGCAAACACAGCGCCATATAAATGCAAATTGGAAACCTAGGCAAATGTCATTGTGAACATATGATATTGCCAGTGGCTCCTGCAGGCTAAGAATACACGTTGGCTGTAGTTTGTGTTTGCCAAAGGCTGATCACTCTGAGGAAAAGTAAACAGCGGCAGTCAAACAGGTCCAACCTCAGTTTGATCCGCATGCATGAAACTCCTTTAAGTGTCTGTATGGTTAAATGTGAACATGTTGTTGAGGTGGCATAGCAACAATAAATTAAAATGTGAGCATTAGGAAACCAGAAAATCCACGAGTGGACACGGAGTTAAAGCAGAGTTTAAACTAGGAGGCATCCTATATTCATTTAGATTTTATTGTTGTCACATATTCTCTCTGAGTGATGACCACTTTCATACCAGCAGCAGGCTACACAATTATCAAGGCCTCAATAACTTTCAGACGGACTGCTGCAGAGTGAGCTGAGCAGCAACAAAAAGATTTTAATTATACCATATATCTATCTCTACATCTCCATCTGTCTATATATAGATATGACTTACATGTACAGTATACAGTCAGCAGCCGTAACATCAAAACCACTGACGGGTTGAAGCATAAAGTTTAATACAGCAACCTGGCAATAAATGCTCCCTTCATGAGCATTATAGTGTTCAGTTGTTGTTCAGTCTCATTAAGATAGGAGTTGATTTATTATCTTATTATCATATTATTATTACAATATTTTGTCAACCCAAGTCATGAAGAAATAGGTTGGACAGAATATTAGGAAGGTTAGGAAATGAATGATAAACACCTCTCTCAATCAGACTGAACAACAACTGAACATATTAATCCTCATGAAGGGAGGATTTATGGTTGGGCTGCTGTAATATTCCCAATGTTTCACCTATCAGTGGTTTTAATGTTACATATGATCAGTATATGTGTGTGTGTATATATATATATAAAAATATTATAAATAAAAATAGATACAGATAAATATGTTGGTTCATGTTACAGGTGTATGCTAATTTTGTGTCTGTTCTAATGAATATTTTAAATATTTGTGCAAAGAGCAGCTCTACTATTAAAACAATATATTGTTTGTCTATGTTAGTTTGAGAAATGTTTTTTTTTTTTCTTTTGACAAAATATGCCACAAAATATAGTCAGTCAAAGAGAAAAAAAAAGTTCCTGTTTTAATATTTAATTTATTAAATATCTGGAAAAAAACAACCTGAGAATGGCAGCGCCACCTCTGAGGCTGTTTCTGTCGGAGGTTGCTCCCTGTTAATAGGAAGATTTTCCTTCCCTCTGTCAGAGGTTTTTCTCCCTTAAAGGTTCGTGAATATAAAATGTCTGAAAACCTCATTCGGTCCATAAAGAGGAAGACTGCACTGTTCTCACCTGCGCAGGTGCTTGAAGAGGACTTGCATTGTGTCGTGGTTGGGTTTTGGCAACTTCTTGATCAAGTCTTTAATTGAATTCACTCTCTGCTTGTAGTCAGAACACTCTGAAGCAGAGAAACAAGAGTCAGTAAATACACAAGTGCAGTGCGCCATCTTGTGGCCACATCAGGGACAAAAATGGAGAAATAATTTTTACCTCAACGGACAGTGGAGTTTTTAGTTGTGTCATAGTTTGTCATAGTGTTTGTGAATAGTGGTGCTTGGCATAGTGGATGAGTTACTCACTGATGGCGTTCACAAAGTCGTTGAAGGATCCGTATGTGAAGAGAGGCTCGGGGAGCTCCCTGAAGAACATCTTGAGAGCTCCCGTGGTGACATGGATGTCCTCCCACTTACTGTCGTTCAGATCCACCGTCTCGTCTGACAGAGGGACGGAAACCAAACAACCGCAGGGTAACGGAGAAAGAGACAACAAAGTGTTCATAAAACAAAACTACTTCCAGACAGCTGACACATCAAACCACATATAGAGGCTGAGAGAGTTACTGGTGGTCAGACAAAAGTGCAGCTCAGGGGGCTTTGGAGCCGTACCGTGATTCACAGCAAAGCGCAGCTTCTGGATCACTGCCAGGTTCCCGCTCACTCTGTATAAACCGTCAATACTGAGACCTGCAGGGGAAACATGAGAAGAAGGGTGGAGAGACAAAAGCAGTGAGGCTAAATGACGAGACCGGGTTTGTGCTTCTTGACACACTAAGTTGATCTCAAAAAGATGGAATCTTCAAAGGCCTGATCAAAATTCTTCAACCTTGCATCACCCCCACATCTTCAACATAAACAGTAGTCTGGATACAACCAGTGTTGATGATGTTTCAAAGAGGGATTGTAATAATGTCTGATAGAAAAAGTTGCCGCATCCAAAGCGTGTGGTGGATTCCTGATAACAGCTAACGGGCTCCACTGCAGTTCGATAAGCTGAACTGGCTGACCTGCCTTCCATAAAGTCTGTCCAGGGAAACAGTATGCAGAGGAGCACCATAGACACTGAACAGTTTCTAATAGCAAACTGCCAGCTTTGTGTGTCGGGAACTGCTGCTGACATCAGTGACCTATCTAACAGATGAAGAGCTGGTGAGGACCAGGAGCTGAGAATTTTAGGTCCAACCCAAGCTGCAACTTGCTGATTTGAAGTGACCATATTTGGACGAGGTGGGGAGGAGCGAGAAGTGGATCTGACTCAATGTGACTGGGAACCCGAGGACACTATGTCCGCCCTCTGATACCGGCAACCGGACTGCAAGTCAGGCATGTCAATCAAACCAGACTAAACATACCTCTCTTTGAGGTCTAATATTGAATTCATTATTAAATAACTTTCAGAAGGATGACTAAAACACTGATTACAAGGAGAGGATTTATCACGTCATAATTACTTGTGAAAAGCATTTATTGATTTATAACAACTGCATTTTTATTAGAGAAATTCATGCTTTCTGAATGAGAGTCTATTGGAGCCAGAGGTTTTTTGGAACCAGCCTTTAAGGCAATTCTGCATTGGCTTTCATTTGTAGTCTCGTGAAGTCTACAGCCGAACCTCACCAGGGAAGTGTTTTGTGGGTTTAACATGTCAAGTGTTTTTGTACATTTAATGTGAACTGATGTCAATCAAGCTCAAAATAAACCATTGAATCTGAAGTCAGTGGATTCAACCTTCCATCACTGACCAACTGGTGCTGACCTCAGTGAAATACACTCAGCAGCTCCACCTGTTGTTTTAAAAAGGTGTTCATTGAACTGTTTGTCTTTTGGAGAATGTGGTTTGTGGTGGTGGTGAACTACTAATGCATTCAGGTAGTAAAATTCCCATTTGGGAATGTTTCACTTCCTAGTTGAGATCATTCACAGAAAGACAATGACCTGCTCTATTTCTGCTGTCAGAATACAGAAGCATCACAATGTCAGCCTTATAAATAGTGATACAATTGCCTACTCGTGCAATTATATCTCCATTATAATTGGATCTCTCAACTCCATTTCTTTTGAAGGGATCAATGTTTGTGGTATGTTTTTCTTAATTATTTTGATTAATTTTTAGGCTTTTAGTATTTGTTTTTTCACTGCATTGAAGCATCAGCTTCTCTTTTCAGTCAGACCTTGCACTTCTAAATGTCGGGAATTATATAGCAGGATTTTTTTTTCCTTGGCTGTTGCGGTTTGTAGGCACACTATATGTTAAAACCAGCCCGTCTGTCAGTGTGACTGCATTCATTCAGAAATATTACCAGCAAAACACTTTTATGTGAATGAGCAGGGTGCTTATTCAGACCCATTGCACAGACTAATGAAAGGGGAACATATCTGAGAGGGACTGAGAATCAGGTGCGTGCTTGCTCATACCGGTGTTCTCCACATGCTCGATACACATTTTGACAAAGTTGGGCACTGATGTGTTCTCCCGCTGACACAGGCTGGTCAGACTACAGCCGAACACCTGATCTGTGAAGAGATAAACACAGGTTCATGTCTAACTTTCAGCTGTCCGGTGGGAGGTCATGAGGACACGCTGTATTCATGTCGGGTCCTGAGCTACTGAGCCGGGTTCTGGCTGATTACCTTTAATGTATCCTTTGTCACGGACAGCTTGATATGTGGGTCGACGTGTCAGGAACTTCTTGAGCTTCAACCTGGTTTTCTTCTGGTCTGATGAGTCCATGCTCACAGAGGTCTTCATCACTGATGGGAGACAGGCATGATGAGCTGAGCGCTTTTCTTTAAGACACTGATACAAACAGATTTATGTCCCATTTAAACGGCAACGCAGGGACGGTAGCAGCCTCGTCCAATCTCACCTCTGTTCTTCTTGGAGTCCCGGTGGTCCTTCTCCTTATCCTGTTTCTCAGCTCCTGGAGATTCAGGCATATCGTCCTCGATTGCCTCATCGGACTCCCATGCCTGGACAGAAGGAGAGGCATTCATGAACTGTTAGCTGAAAGGAATTGGCTCTTAGATCCCATTCCAAGTTTGCAGCAGCAGTCAATTTAAACTCAGGAGTGTTCCCTCTTTCACTGTAGTTGGTGTAAACAGGTGTTAACTGTGATTTCAGCTCTGGAGACACCAAGTCAAGAAAAAGCTGCAGATATGAGAAGCAGCTAAATCAAAAGGAAAAAAACATGAAAGGAGTACGAATGTGAATATTCCCACTCACATGTGTGTTGATGGTCTCCATGAGGGCCCGGTACCAGTCGTTGATGACGCTGTCGATCTCCGACTGGATGAGCAGCTCAGTGCCCTGACGGGTCTTCAGCTGAGGAGAGAAACCATCCAAAGTTGAAAAACAAGCTGCTCAGAGACGTTTGGACCAAAGTGACCAAAGGTCTTCAGGAGCAGAAGCTGGAAGTTGACAGCGGGTCGGTCGACTGTGAGCGATACCTCGATGACGTGCTTCTTGCTTGACTTGTCCTTGGAGGCCCACTCCACTGCCCCCCCGCGTAGATCAACAGTGAACTCCGGCTTTGACTGATTGCCGCCAAACTTCTGGAATCAACAGTCGAGATGCAGTGTGAGAGTTGATGTCTGACACAAACAGAATATAAACAGGGATGTGCTACGACATTTTAGGACAATAATGTGTGAGTGAATTGAATGGATGTAGTCGAGGCAAAAAACAGAAATCAGACAGACTTTCATTCCAAGATGCTGTTTTTGGGGTAAAAAAATTTGCACCATGTTTCACAGAGTGTAAAAGCACAGACACCGCATCCCCTACAATAATAAATAAAGTAACATCATTTAAACCTCAGTTATATTAATAACATTTGCATCCTTCTCTCAGGAATGACTGTTGGAGCAGGTGCCACATTCTTAAACACTGTGAAATCATTTAGGAACGCATCATGTGAAGTAAAAAACGTTTTTAGTATTGTGTTATAAGAAAGGCAAAAACATAATTAGTTATTATTATTATTATTAGTAGTAGTAGTAGTATGTGCATATAAATAAACACAACCTTTTGGCTTAGATTTTTTGAGGAATAAAAAAATATTCTAGGGTTCTTTTATATAAATTTTGTCAGTGTTGTAGTTGAACCATATTGTATCATGTAACTTGGTAACACTGAGAAAACACTGTGGGCCTCGTGCAATATTTTTTTTTCTCTTCGTTTTAGGTGACTCCTGTAACATATTTAACATTTCAAGTCTGAGGTCAAACAAATGTATTACATCTGTGGAAACAGGAGGACTGTGTACACTTATTAATTTTATTTGTACCTAAGAGATACTTCTAAAAATGAGAAACTGAGAAAAAAAAAAGCTCTCTTAAATCACACAGTGTTTCTTACATGAGGTCCAGTGTTGTTTGCACCAGTTAGGATGTTCAGGTTTAATGTCAAGAAGTTCAACAATAATGCACATCATAGGGATGAAAACTGCCAGTCTTAAAAATAAGACACTGGTTTGAAGAAAGCATTTACTTGTTATGTTTCATGCTTTCCTGAAAATTCAAGTAAAATATTGTATTTGCCAAAGTTTAAAAAGCTTTGAAGGCTTTGTTTATCTGGCTTTTCAGAATAAACAAGAGTTGAGTGAATCAAGCTTCTGAAACACAGTCAGAGCAGGGTAAATGAAAGAACGGAGGACAGGCAGGAGTAACAACACATGCAGAGAGAGGGGACATACAGCAGCAGCCTGCACAGGCCGACAGTTCACATAGGAGACAGCAGGACGGGGCTTGACTGAGCGCTTCCAGCTGCTAAGAAGAGTGAGGAGCAGTTCTGGGATAGAGCCACTGCGGTAGTAGGACTTCAGGGAGGGGGAGGGGGAGAGGAGAGGAGAGGAGAGGAGAGGAGAGGAGAGGAGAGGAGAGGAGAGGAGAGGAGAGGAGAGGAGAGGAGAGGAGAGGAGAGGAGAGGAGAGGAGAGGAGAGGAGAGGAGAGGAGAGGAAAAAGCAATAAACAGGATGACAAACTTCACAGCACAGGTGGCATGGAGACAGGTGACTATGCAGAAATAAAGAAGAGGGAAATATCAGAGATGAATGGAAGGCTAAATAAACTATGCAAAGGCAGGAGCCTCTTGGGGCTGATGGGATACGTACCCAGGTGGTGCTGCCCCCCTGACCCTTCGCAAAGAGCAGGGAGGAACCCTGCAGCACAGTCCACGAGGAGGTCCAGTTCTTCCTGTAAGTCAGGAAAAAACAGAAGAACGACAGTGAATTCACAGAACACTCCATAATAATGGTTTTGTATTCACATGAGTAAAAAAAAAAAAAATGTAGTTAGCTTATTTCATAAGTCTGCCTTTTTTCATAAGATTTTTTTAACACGAGTTCCACTTTTTTGTGTGTTTATTTCCTGTTTTTAACAGAACTTGTGTTTTGTTGCACTATTTCGGGAAATCAATTTGAGAGACTCAAAAATTTCAAATGACTTAATGACCAAGTAAAAATGAGCGTCCTGATGGGAGACCATTTAAAAACCACTGTTCTACAAGGTTCATCGGGTTTTTAAAAAAAGTAAATAAATTCCCACCTGACTTTCTTTCCATTCTCTGTGATTTTGGTGACATTGAGAACTCCACATTTCTCTGAAGGCTGAGGACAGAGAGACACAGGAAGATAAAAACCTGCTAGAACATGCGCATAATAATACACACACACACACACACACACACACACACACACACACACACACACACACACACACACACATATATACACACACACACAGATCCCAGTCACACATATACACACACTGAAGCAAATGGGACAGTGTTGGAGGCTAAAAGCTGCCGTGTTGCTTGATGTTCTGTCCAATTATCACCAGCAGATGGCACTGTAACACTGCTGTGTTTCTGCTAGCAGATAGAAAGCTCCTGTGTGGTGTTAGGTTCGATGCAGTTAGATGTACGATGTGGCATGCAATTGATGAGAGAAACCAAATGGAGTGTTTAGAAGATGAGAAATGCCAAGTGTTGTATTTGGATGCAGTGAAAGCAGGAGGGTGATGAGTGCGATGCTAGTGTGCAGTGCAAGCTGGGATACTAACGGTCAAGGGGTGCTTAGGAGATGAGGGGCAGGAGTCAGAGTCTGGAGAGCTCTGCTTGGGCGCCGGAGCACACTCCTACCAACAAGAGGCACAACATGAGTCGCTAATAACTACCGGCTAACTACATGAAGACAGTCAGAGGTTAGTGAGGAGAAGAAAATGGATGAGGAACCTGGTGGGGAATCACAGTATTGTGTTGTTGTTAATTCAGGTCATCAAAAGATCAAGATTAAGGAAGAGGCGAGTTAGAATTTAAGATACAAACAACATGCTTTTGGGCTTCTGAGAAAATTGTGTTAATTCAAAGAGATTTAGTCCAAGATGCTGCTTCTCTCCTGTGAACATCCAACTGTAACTACGAGCCACAAGAGAAACAAATCAGACTTGTGCGATTGGGAGAACACTGGGCTGGACTGAATCCTGTGCAGATGTTTATAGGACAACGCTGACAGTGAATCACAACGGAACAGCTGCTGATTAGAGGAGAGGCTAAGAGCGGTACCAACTTTATCATGATATTGAGAGAGACGGAATTTCTTCTTGCGCGGCTCAGAGGCGGTTTGCCAGAGTTTGAAGGAGAACTGCAACAAAACCGCCACACAGTTAGCCTCTCGTGTACAGCACCGTTCTCCATCTTATAAAGCAGAACATCCGAGTATTGTTCTGTAAGTTATCAACCATTTACCAAGTGATGTCGGTTTTGGATTTCCCAATCCTTCCATAATGTATTTTGCAGAGCTTAATGACATTTACTTTCTTTATTAAATAAACTGCATCTACCACTTTAACAGGGTAAAACAAAGGCAGTAACAAGCTACCTTATCTACAAACACCCTGGATCAAATAAAACAGTGAGGTTTTTGAGGTGACATGTTTTTGATTGACTGACTACAGAGCATGATGAAGTGTGTAAATGTATAATTATTTATACAAATAATTTGAGATTTGAAAGCTGAAATTAGAAGATTTTCTTTCGTGACACCTGGTGGGATCTGCGTGGTGGGGAGGGTTTGTTGCATTATGGAAGGTGGAGGAACCGGAGTTTCTGGGCTTGGCCCAAACTGGAGGCAAAAAATCTCAGTCACCCTACAAACCGACAAATTGAATGTGCAAAGAAAGTAGAAGCAGCTGATGATGGCACAAAACATTAACAGAGGTATTATAGTTCAAAGTAGTGCTGGAGCTGTAAAGGTATTGAGGTGTGACGAGTATCTGGTGTTGCCCACCTTTCCCACCACAAAAGATTACATTTACACGATAAACAGGAACCCAATCAGATAACATGCATCATACATGAAACTGTCGGCTTCTTAAAGCAGAAATAACGTTGGTGAATGTGAAGAAGTTTCTCTTTTACTCTTTCCTAGCAGAAGCTATAGGGGGAAACAAATTACATTTTTATTTGTAAAAATTGCTGTATTTACAGATTCTTAATTTGTGGTGTATTTGGAAATAATGAAACCCCCCAATATGCATCAAGTTTAATAGGAATGATCTGAATACACTAAATCAAATACATGTTGTTAGGGCATCATCTGTGCTTCACGAGGGGTCATATTTTGGTAGATGTCATGTTCAGCCTGGTAGTAGAAGTACCTTAATGCCTTTGTGTCATAAAAAGCGCGATTATTATGACCATTATTATTATTATTATTATTATTATTATTATCCCTTTAAGGAGAGGAAATCCTTCACAATATTATCCAATGGTAGGTAAACATTTGCAAAAAAAAGTGGATTATAGGAACAAAATATAGTTTACAAGTCTGTCTTCAGTTTAATGTACAGTTTTAGTCAAGTAGTAACTGAGGCGAGCGATGTATTAAAATGATCACAGTGATCATGATTTTAAGGTATCAAATTCTGAAATACAAAGTGTTTGGGTCTTCCTTCGAAACAGGAACATTTATTTTGACAGATAAGATGTGTGTTACTGTACAAAACCTCATTGATTAAACTATAATATTTGCACAATGAATTAACAATCCACATGTTATTTTTCATTTAGGTGAAATTGAGATGTAATAATGTAGCTTCATCTTTGGGTCAGTACTTTGGCTCTTGTGTATATATTTATCTTGGAACACAAATAAATTAACACATGGGAACAAATAAATCCAAATGTGGAAAATAACAAATCAAAAATAAATTGTCTTTTGTGAGCACACAAAAGTATCTTGAATGCTTACTGTTGCTTTATATTTATAATTTTTTTACTACGGCCACCCCGGTGCTCCGTTAAAGTGTTGTTTTACTGCGTGATAACAACATTCACAACAATCTGCTCTTTAATAACACGTGATAAGGCTTCTTTTTAGTTTAAAAATCCACTACCCTTCGTCAAGATTCCCAAATAAAAGAAACAGATGAAGCCACTGGTCGCCTTCTTCTCTCAGGTTGAAAGCGTCATTCGTACTAGAGGATTAAAGTCACTTTTAAATGCTGATAAGCCACGACATGAAAAAAACAGCAACAACAGCAGAGACTGCTTCCAATACCCTATCAAAATGTAATCTCACATTCATTCTCAGATTAGAACTCTTTGAGAAGACGTCTGTGGTGGACTCCATCCTACCTTGTCGTTGAGGTCGAGGACGTAGGTGCTGTGCCTCCACTTGGTGAGAACGATGGGATCCTGCTGCTTCCTCTCCAGACTGCGACTCTTCGGAACCTCACCGGACTGAGGAGAGATGTTGTACTGCACAGACCGAGAAGAGAGCTCGAGTTTACATTATAGAAGTTATTTGAACAGACATTCATCATCCACCCTCTCCCCCTACCTCTCCTTTTGCTGTCCACAGCACCATTGGACAGAATGGGGCTTCCGTTACACACCACACATCGTTTTCTACAGTCTCAGCTGAAGTCCACAGAAGGTATCCGTGTCTGCACCACATTCACTCTGACAATGGATGAGGTCTATTCTGATCTGCTACAAAGCCTCCAGATTAAGGCGTAAACAGCCACTAATAGTCCATCACCCAGAGTTCAACAGAAACCTGGCTCCTCTGTGAGCTCCTCACCTACTTACAATTACAGGAACAGTCCTAAGACCACACGCAAGTGGGAGGAGGAGGCGACAAATTAAAGTGTGTTACAGTGCAGTGGTGTTGGGTTACGTAATGAGAGAAGATTTTCCATTTTCTCCAGACAAAGGCAACTTTAAATGGGGCGTGACAGAAGACAAAAGCACACGGACAGATAATGTTCATAGAGGTAATCTTACCTTGGGTAGTTCCCACTCTGACCTGGATCCATCAGCGCTGTAGTAGTAGGGTCGGCCTTGTTCATCTACATGCTTTATCCACTGCAAACACAAACACTGGTAAGCATCAAAGAAGAATTTAAAAAAATAAAACAAAGGAGTGTCATTCGGGGTAACATTAGGACAGAGTTAAATCTAAACTAGTACAATTTAAATCCAATATCACCTTCTCCTGTGTGTGCTCAGACACGTAGAGGGTGTGTCCATGTTCATCCAGCTCCTCCGACCAGCCTCTAGGGGACGATCCGTACTGGCTGTCCGACTGACTGGAGTGGGTGCTGTGGCAGTTTTCCTCCGAGGACAGCGGCTAAAGGCAGAGGAGGACAGGAGGCTCAGTTACACAAGCTTTAAGTGAAACATCAGCAGAATATACACAACAAAAAATATATGGGGACACCCTACAACCCTGATACAACCCCCCACCCCCAACAACAAAAACATAAAAGTTTGTGTTAGCAGTCAGGATAGCAATATAACCTACTTATAGTTTACTTGAGGACATCCATGTTATGGTTAGCAAAATACAATTCACAAATTATTGGATGAATAGTTGGAAATAGCGTAATAGATTTCATACAGAAATGCTGTGCATTTGTTTTTATAAATTTGGTCTTTAAAATGTAAAAAAAAAAAAAAATGTTGTAGAAATGCCTCTGATAATTTCCCTAAGCCATTTTTGCCCAACCAGCAAATTCAATAACAACAAAATTACAAAAATATTCAGTTTTCAAAAATACACAAAGAAAGAAAAACAGCATTCTAACATCTGAGAAGCTGGAACCAGTCAATGTTTTACATTTGCATCAATATTAGCTTGAACAAGGATTTAAATGTAAAAATGTATGTTGATTAATCTTCTGTGACTTGACTAATTTGCTCTGATCATAATCCAATAATATTTCATATCAGCAATACTTGCTTTCTAAATTGATACTGCAGTAAATCAAAGAACCACGTGGGGGCAGTGTTGGATAGTTAGACAGGAATTGACAACCTGACAGAAAACCGTGACTTCCCCATATCAGAGGCACTTGTTGCCCTCCCTTCAGTAACCACAACACAACCTTCACCACACCTTCACCAAAACATGCCTATTAATCAAAGACTGCCACAGAGTCCATTTACAGACTGTTTATGTCCTCCACGACTGTGTGATCACGCATACTGGTGTCGTTGTTGTTTTGTTTATACTTTGTTCATGTTTAGAAGCCAACATGGTGCTTATATAAGTTCTGTTCATGACATACAAATCTCCATAGAGAAATGGATGAATTTTAGCATCTCTTCCCCCTGTGGTGGAGCCTTAGTGTGGACACTCCCAGCCTCCCGTACCTCACTCTCTGCTGTGCCCTGGCTGTCTCCTCGGAGGCTGCTGGTGCTGCTGCTGGTGTCCCTGGTGCGCGGTGGCTTCCAGGTCCGCTCTCCGGTGGCACGGTTGTAGTAGAAATGCCTGCCGCTCAGGTCTTTGTGGGTCTCCCAGTCACCCAGGACGTGGAGCGGGGAGCCTGAAGGGACGGGTGGCAGGCTGGACTGAGAGATCTTCAGCTCTTGGAGGTTGGTGTAGACCGGTGAGTCGGACCGGCCCTGACCTGTAGGTGACGTCGTCTGGAGGAGGAAGAGAGGAAAAGGGAGGTCAGAGAAGGAACTCTGGTGTATTCATTCATGATCTTATGTAAGATTTGTACATCAGAGCCCGACCGATGCTCGATTTTTGGGGCTGATGCCGATGTCATGGAGTAAAAAAAAATGGCATGATTAATACATCGACCGATATTCTTTTCATGTTTTTTCAATTATCCCTAAAATGTGATTATCAAATGCTTTGGATACTATGAAGATATGTAACGAAGGCAGGATATTGTCAATACTGATGTCAATGCAGTGAAACATCAACTTAACTGAAAATGTATTCATTATAATATATATATATATTTTAAAAGTAAAACACAAATAGAACAATTTCTAATTTACCCCAAGCATACTTTTCTGCATTATTATTCTGTAGAAAAAGTTTTCATCTCATGCATGTTGGTCAACAAAAACACTAATCTACTGAACTATCGCCTTTTTTCCCTGTTTTTCTGACTTGCCTTGACATCTCCGGAGACATGATTAGTGTCCTGACTTTCTTCTGAAAATTCTTTGATATTCCTGGAATTCCATAATAACCGGAAGGAGCCATTACAAAAAAACCCACTGCAGTGTCTGCTGAGATCTAAGCATGTTGGAATGTTCAGTCCAACATTAAAACCAGCAGCCGTCACATCTTGGACTGAACTGTGGAATGTGATCAGCTGAGCTGTTTGTTGCAGCCGAGGCGATATTACAAGCGTGAAAACTGTATTTAGCTGCACAGACAGAAAAAACTGCTGCACAGTGACCCAGCTGCTTGATCATGAAGAATGAAAGTGAGGCATGGAGAGGGCAGAGGAAGGCAGCGAGTGCCTTTGACGGTCTGCATGGCAGGATGCAGCTGCTGAGCACATCAGGCGCCGCATGTGGCTCGCAGACCATATCGGTCCGATTTTAACTGGGTCCTCAACGTTATGGAATCATTTATCTGTCAGGTCAGAGAACAGAGACACAATCCTATGAAGATGAAGTGATGCTGATATTCTAATGAATTATATATAGGATGAAAAATACAACATTAAAGATCTAATAAATCGAATGGTGTGTTTTCATGACTTGACTGCTGAGATTCTGCAGGAGTTTGTTCACAGTAACAGCAAAAGCAGATCTGAGGCAATTTCCAGAGGTCCCCGCAAGTCCTTTAAATATAGAACGCCTTGTTGATCACGAATAAACTTCTAAAGTCCATCTCTTTTCTGTGACAGAATAAGCATCTTCTTAGTAATCATGCCACCATAAATATTGCTTAAGATTGCACCTTTTGTTGTACAAAAGGTGGTTCAAATGAAAAAATATTTTAAAAAATAGGGAAACTGGTGAAAATATGCATGTTGCACAGTGAAAGCAAGCGGAAGAAGAGTTGAGATACAGCCTGGCATTGGCACAAACAGCTGGTGTGAAGTGTTGACAAGATGCTTGAGGAAAAGAAACATGAATTTAACCACTAAAAAAGAAGGTTACTAATTATCATACAGCATGCTTTGCACTGAGACCGCCACTACATATTGTAGCTTCATGGGAGCAACTTGTGAAAATATGAGAGTGGTTCAGTTCAATTTTCTTTTCTCAGTAACAACAAGCAGACTCAGAAAAAAAACTCCACGGCCCTGCGGTGACACACAACAAAGACAGTTTTTAAGGTAGTCTTTTAAAACTTGGCAGCATCCGAAGGTCACTCCACAATAAGCAGAAATCTACGTTTCCATGGCTACAGCTCAGAGCATTTAACGTTCTGCAATCTCTGAAAAATATTTTGGGGTTTTTGGAGCGAAGCTGAGTTTGTGAGACCGATTGCCAGCCTCTAGAGAAGATCCAGAAGCACACAGAGACAATGAGATATGGGAGGCCGCCAGCACTGCACCTCTCCCCTCTGTTTGTTACAGTGAAGAATATGGGGGGGGGGGGGTAACACGCTTCAGTTAGGAGGATTTGAATCGTTTTCAGGACACAGATGGGACTTCCTGCTGGTCTTGGAATAACAGGAATATTTTTCATGTAAATTATTATTTAATATCCTGCACACATACTGAAGCAGAGCAAAGCCTTTAGCGGTGCCCTGCTGGTTTCAGTTAGCCACAGCGCACAGCAAGTGACTCAAGCAACGAGGTAAACCGCAGAGAGATGATGGTTTGGCTGAACTCGGGTTCAGACTCATCTGTCACAACCAGAACGGAGCCAGTGTGCTGCAGTTTTAATTGGGTTTTTCGGGAATAATGCAGTAATGATGTAGTCGAAATGCAGATGATTGAGTGTGGCTCGAGAGCGAGGCCGGGGTCAAATTCATTTAGATTCCACTCGGGTCGGACAAACCCGACTGCATCTTGTGGAGAAGTAATTAACATGCTTGAACCAAAAACACTTCAGAAAGGAATGTAACAATCATTTTGGACAGAGCAGAGTGTGAACACGGCTTATTACAGTGGAAAGGAACACAGTTCCAGTGTTGACATTCACACCACGCATGTCACAATCATTCAATCTCATATTATTCATGCTGCTTTCACTGCACACTTCAACTGTGCTTCAAGAGGGACTTTAGCTATTTTGTGTTGCACCAACATTCAATTTAAAAAAATTGAATATAATGTACATTTATATATGTTGATTCTGTACAGATGAACCCACAAAATTATGGAGAGAAATTGAGACTCAAAATGGTCACAAATGTGTATTACATAATCTGCACGAGATATCTGAAAACAAGCATAGAACAATCAATTTAACAATAATTTGGGGTTTTCACAAATGAGACTTCCAATGCACAAACAAAAAACAAACATTTTGAACACATTTACAAATGCCTACATCACAAACTGAATAAATATGAATATTTTAGATACAGATTTTTAAATTGAACTTCACAGGGCTGATCATTTTGGCTTTTAAGCAGTTTCCTGGGTGAACGAATGTCTAGAAGTTTCTTTGGTATTTTGTTGAATGCGTGTGCACAGATCGCCTCATACGGACAGATCATGTCACACCACGCACAGAACTGCCAATACATGCTGCGTTTAAGTGCAGGAAAAAAAACTGGGACATCTGAGCTTTTGGTGAATTAATGTATAATTTCTAAATAGATAAAAATCACCCCGCAGGGTTACAGACCTCAACAGATTTCGCCTGCGTTAAAGTTGACTAATTAAATAAAAATATCTGCAAAACCACAGACATTGCCATCAACCACAGCGATGCTTAGTTTTGTACAGCAGCATCCTAACAATTGCTAACATGCAATAAGATGAAGAACATGATACCTGTGAAACATCTCGTTTTTGGACCATCATGTTAGCAAGCTAACATTGTAGCATGACATGCACCTGCGTGACAACATTTATATTTAATTCTAAGGAAGATAAAAGAAACAGAATGCAGAAACAAGATCTTCTCTAATGTAAGCAAATAAATAATCACTTTTTTTTTCTTTTTTAAGAATCCTTTCAATTTGGTCACAGATCTGTTCAAATCTATCTGTGCTCTCTGGTGGACAAACTATGTCACCTCAAACAATATTGACTGAACTGAAACCAACCAAAAGCAATGATCTGGTCAATCTATCAGCTGAGCTGCAGCATTTCTATACAAATAAAAAATGAAAAATCACAACCAGCTACCTTGAAACTCAGCAAAAACTCTGACTAGAAGTGATGTCAGAAGACAGTGTTTGGTTCGCCCTCTTGTACAAAGACGGACTGTTTGGAATCCGAATGAAGAGCCTCATGCAACGTGCACCATCTGCTGAGACAGAAGCTAACACAGCCTGGAGCAGCAGGACACACAGGAGGCACTTTCCTCAATGTTTAATTGAACTCAACATAAAGAGTTCCACTCGCAGGCTGCAGTCACATGGTTATCTGCTCATTTTAAAGTAAACTGGGCAAACTTTTGTTAGGATGTCATTAATGCTACCTGGAATCCAATTTAACAGTTTAAGGATAACAAAGCAGGCGGTGGCTGCCAGTTCTCTAACTATAAATGGGCAGTTTGAGGGGAAAAGGACAATCAATTGTTATGGGACATGAAATCCATCTGTGCTGGCAGCAGAGCCCCTGTTCTATATCAATCTACTATGCAAAGAAGTCAAACGCGTTGAGAATATCATCTTTTAAAGGCTAGCAAGAGTGCACATATTTTTCACGTCCATCGTGGCTAATTTCTGTCACCTTGTTTCTGGGGGTGCACTCAAACACCTCGTTGTCATCCTCCCCGGCTCTCCTGTAACCTCTGAACACACTGAATGCACGACGCATGGCGATGCAGGGCGGTTTCACCTCCCCCTCAACGCACAAACTCCTTCTTTCTCTCTGTTCCACTGACTCGGTAACGCTCCAGTTGAAGGTAGGAGGAAATTTGAGACCTGACCATGACAGACGCAAAAAGGGGAACAGAATCTTTCCAGCTCTCTCTCTCTCTCTCTCTCACTCATTCATACACACACACACACACACACACACACACACACACACACACACACACACACACACACACACACACACACAGTACACAAACACATCTGACACAACAGGAAACGGTACTGAAAAAGTCAGAGCTTCCCCTATCAGAGTGTGTCTGTGTTTGAGTCAAAGTGGGCGCTGACAGACATGTCGACAGACAAGACCGGCAATTCGGACTGTTTCACCGGAGGCCAGGTTCTATATTTAACCCGACCAGAGCAGACGGACTCAGCGTGTCGAGGAAAGAGAACACCACTGATCACTACTACTGTGCAACTTTGTACTGAGCTCATCTTTCACCTCAACAAACGAGTGCTATTTGACCGATTTGCCAACAATGTATTCAAAAAAAGTGGCCCAGTTTGAAGGTCAATAAAAGAGATTAGTATTAAGAATAGGAAGGAAGAAAAAACTAAAGTGAGAAAGACGGAAAGGGATATCGAAGTAAAAAAAACTACTCAGTTTAACATCATTCATCTGCAGAACCGTGCTCTAAAAAGGAGGATACCAGTGTCAGTTATCTAAATACAATCACCAACTTCAACATTTCCCTAAATCTTTTGCAACATGTACTGAAGATCTTTCAACATGACAGCACTTTGGATTCTTGTCTTTGAATTTTGGCCTCTATTGTTTCTATCCGTTATCATTAAGGATTATATTTTCAACAATAGTAAGAGTTCATGAGTAATATATATTATGTAATCATGAAGCCATATCAATGCTCAAACAAATAAATGTCAGTGGAGTGGTTTACTGATATTGATAACAAATTTAAGAATACAAAAATCTGATGATGACTTTTGTGCCTTTATTTTTTCAGAACATCATTAACATACAGACATTATCAACATTTTAAATAGGAATCCTTTAAATGTAAATATCAAAAATGGTGAACAAAAAATTGGACCGTTGAAAAATATACTGTGTTCTATAAACATAACACTACAACAGGAAATGCACTGTTAAATTTTAAGTGAGACAGAAAACAAAGATAGCAGTGATCAATATTTTCATATCAATAATGGATGAAATGAATACATGTAAAGTATGAGGCGTCACTAGTGATGAACCTTCAGAGAATTATCACCAGATTCCTCGGCTCTGGAGAGTTTTAGCGTTTTTCAGCGCATTGTTTTTGTTTTACCGCCCACATTAACAGAAGAGTTGATTGATAAGAGAGAGCCTGACACATGACTTCAAACCAACTAGAATGTTGTTCCATGTCTCTGTTTTTAGTAATATTATAAAGTATTTACTGACTTTATAGCGTAATATTATTTCAGTGTTGTATATCTGGTGTTCTATAATTCTGCAGTGTAACTTCTTGTTCATTATCAATACCCGCGGATGCATTTATATCTGATTAGAAAAAATTTGCCAGTAATAATTTACTGTATAATATTAGCAGGCCGCAACCATAAAGAACGTCATTCAGTTATTCGTCATTCACAGCTGTGGTCCATGAACATGACTTCCTCCCACAATTCACAGCAAGTAGTCTCCTTGGCCGCCTGACTGTAAATCTCTGTTCACTGTTCATACTGTATTCTCATAGGCAGATTCCCAGATGAAATGAATGAGATGTGGCAGAGAGCCGGGAGACAGGGGATCAAGACCTGGGGTCTCTGACAGGTAATTAAAAATAGAGAGGACCTGAGGGGGGCAGGAGTGGATCGCTAGTACAGCTCTGGGGGCGAGCAGTGTGAATGAGGGATGGATGGAAGGAGGGAGAGATAGAGGGCGGGAATGAGGAGCGAGGGAGAGATGAGCTGTTGAATACAGAGTGGTCTTCTTCACAGCAGCAGCAGTCTGTCTGCACCGCTGTGATAAATGAGTCTCAGACTACAGGCCAGTACAGTGTACTGTAAGATCCCCACAAAGTGCATTAGGATGCATTATGCGGGCTGGCTAGTGTGTAGGCACACCCAGCATGGAAATGTGGCATTAATTCAACTCAAGAGGTCTAATGGAGGATGTGAAGGGCGGGGAACAGACGCACACAGACAAAACAAAAGAACTGATGAGAATTGGTTTTGTTGCAGCTCACTGCAGCCCCTGAATTTATCACCGTGTTGGGAATACTACTCCATGTTTCCCCTCTCCTCTTCCTCCCCTCAGTTGCAGCCTTCTGTCCCACTGTGCTTGTACAATTGCTAGAAAATGTGCCTAGCGGTGCACTGCAAATTAAACCATAAATAATTCTGTGTGCAAAAAAAGTGCAGGTCAGGGTGAGGGCAGCATGGATGCAGGGCTGCAGTTGCATACTGACTCCACAAGGTGTCTCTCTCGGGTTAAAGAGGGAGGGTAGGGAGCAGGGGCGCCTGGAGAGTGGGTGGGAGTCTCCATCAAATGTATCTGGCCATGAGGAGAGTAGCGTGAGGGGGAGGGGCTTCTATCAGCGCGCTGATGGCAACCCACTGCAGCATTTCAATCATTGGAATCTGTTCAGCAGTGAGTTGCCATACTCCAGACTTTACATAGGAGCTGCTCACACACTCCTTTTTTATGTTGTAAATCTTGGTCAGAGCTCCGTCACTGGGCCCCAATTGATTCAGAATCTGCAGCTGATTCAGAGTCTGCGGCTGACATTAAACAAAGAGGGTAGAGCACATTAGATTACTTACATTTGCTTTAACTGTGTCAAAGAATGGCAAACCTGGGTACCTGTACTGTGTATCAATTATTAAACTTCTTAGCCCAAAGATATATTGCTTGTATAATATGAGACTGCCAAACCTCTGAAGGGGACAGTATGCATGCACAGTTTTAAATAGGCATGACTGAAGGTGAAAAGCCTGCTGTCACAGCATCCTCCTGGCTGCATCCTGTAGTCTCCCACTTCTCTCTCCAAAGAGCTCTGACTTTGGAACATCTTTATTAAAGTCTGTATGTGATGAACTGTACAAACAGTTGAACTGCACAGACAATAACATTGCCCACTGTTGAACAGTCCCCCCTTAAAAGACATTCAAGGTTTTGCTGTTGTGCAAATGAAAAGAAACAGTAGCAGCTGTGTGACGATGAAAGAAGACAGTTTGACGAAAAGTTCAAACTCGATTCTTCTCAACTGATATACCTGTACTGGGTCGGCCAGAGATTTACCAAGTTGGCCTGATTGTGAGATTTTCTTTTTTCACTGGCGCAGCACAGACAACATTGACAGCACTCCATTTTTAAGCTTTTGGATCTTTAGAAACAAAGACTGGTGAAGCTTCATTTAGAAGAGCTTGACCAGGCAGGCCTGTATATCAGCCCATGTTAGTTTACTGCAGATAAGGAGTCATGGCAAAGACAGATCTTAAATAAACTGCAACAAAAATAATTAAGGAACCCTTTTAAGATTTGCCAAAAGATTATGAACACAATAGGCCTCGATATTCCTCAGCTGGTTACTTTACTTGTAGATAAATTAGGTGTTGATTCAACTGTATGCAGGCTGCTGTTATGTTCTTGCTGACCTGAAATGTATTGTACTGAGAGGTGTTTCTGATATTCTGTCCACCACAGATACAATACATTGATAATGTAATACAGTGGTGTGAAAAAGTGTTTGCCTCCTTCCTGATTTCCAATTTTTTTGCATGTCTGTCACACTGAAATGTTTCAGATCATCAAACAAATTTAAATATTAGTCAAAGATAACATAAGCAGGACAATGATCCAAAACACACCAGCAAGTCCACCTCTGAATGGATGAAGAAAAACAAAATGAAGACTTTGGAGTGGCCTCGTCAAAGTCCTGACCTGAATCCTATTGAGATGCTGTGGCATGACCTTAAAAAGGCGGTTGGTGCTGGAAAACCCTCCAATGTGGCTGAATTACAACAACTCTGTAAAGATGAGTCGGCCAACATTCCTCCACAGCTGGAAAAGACTCATTGCAAGTTATCGCAAACGCTTGATTGCAGTTGTTGCTGCTAAGAGTGGTCCAACCAGTTATTAGGTTTAGGGGGCAAACACTTTTTCACACAGGGCCATGTGGGTTTGGATTTTTTTTCTCCCTTAATAATAAAAACCTTCATTTAAAAATTGTATTTTGTGTTTATTGTGTTATCTTTGACTAATATTTAAATTTGTTTGATGATCTGAAACATTTAAGTGTGACAAACATGCAAAAAAAAAAAAAAAAAAAATCAGGAAGTGGGGCAAACACTTTTTCACACCACTGTATATATTAATTATAATAACTTGTCATACTATGAAATTCAGTTGATACAGCACTCTGAAACTTCCTTAGTGTATGTATGAATGTATTAAACAGCGTCATACATGTGTTGGCATCAGTCAGACTCTCAGACAGATCTAATCTAAAGGTGGTGACCTTTCAAATGAAAGGCTGCAGACACAAACAATAATAAAGCACAAGCTACAATGTACGACTCCCTGGTCACAGCAGTAATGCTGAAATAATGATGCTGCATTCAGTTTAAAAGGTCTCCGTCTTCTCTCACAGATGTCGAGTATCACACCTCAGAGCGTGTGTGCATTTCCCCCATAACTGAGTTACATACTGTGATTGTGTAATTGAATTAGATGAAAACGGGTTAAAAGAAGTGTGGTGGGGCGGCGGGAAAGAGGTGGCATGGTGATGGCGGGAGCAGCATCCGTGGCCATAGCGACGTGCAGCCAATCAGGAGGTCACGCAGAGGAGCATTTGAAGCTGAGCCGCGAGGGTTCCCCCCCCCCCCCCCCCCCCACACACACACACACACACACACACACACACACACACACACACACACACACACACACACACACACACACACACACACACACACACACACACACACACACACACACACACACACACACACACACACACACACACACACACACACACACACACACACACACACACACACACACACACACACACACACACACACACACACACACACACACACACACACACACACACACACACACACACACACACACACACACACACACACACACACACACACACACACACACAGGAGGAAGAGGGGGGATGTGTGTGTGGGGGGGTGGTGCGAGATGGGGGGGAGGGGCAATAGAAGCACACCACCTCAGAGCCAATGCATCAATCCACTCCTTCTGTTCTTTTGTCCCAAGCTCTCTCATCTTTCTCCTCTGACCTCTCCCCCTCACTGCCTTCATCTCTCGCTTCTGTTTTCCCTCTCTGGTCCAATTTTTTTCTACACACACATGCGCACACATATACACACATACACACACATATACACACACACACACACATATATATATACACACACACACACACACACACACACACACACACACACACACACACACACACACACCAAACACTCCCTGCCCTTTTCCTCTGCTGCATCTTCTGATAATCATGCACCAAACCTCTATAACCATTCTTGCTTTTCTTTTTTTCTCTGTCACCTCCCAGGCTCAGTCAACATCCCCCTCCCTCCCCCCACCTGCAATCACCTCCTCTCACTCTGCTCCAGGAGGTATGATGCTCCTGATGATGTTTGCGTCCATATGACCAGATTAACCTACATTTCTGCATTGCCGGGCATCAGTCAGATCTCATTCGCCCACTCCCCCCATCATCACATTTGTGGCATTTCACAAGACGAAACCCCCCGTCTTTCTTCACAGGCGGAGACTGACATGCCGTAGACATGTACACATGGACATATACATACACATGAATGCAGAAAAAGATATACACGTGCACACACACTGCTCCAAATCTCCCCTTAGCAACCAGTTCCAGCCTTGCACTGCAGTTCAGAGTGGCATTGTGTTAGAAAAGACCCGATATTCATCTTTGGAGAAAAGCTGGAATACTGAGTGCAGGAAGAAGAAAATGTTAATTGAATTCCAATATCGACTTCTCATACACACACACACACACACACACACACACACACACACACACACACACACACACACACACACACGTCAGCAAAACACAGCCCAGGTTTGTGAGTGAAAGCGAAAAACAAAAGAAATCTGAGAAACCGAGATGAAAGTGAGTCAGCATCTTTGCAGTCGTCGCGATGATGACAGCTACTTTCATTACACGGATCAGAGGATGCAGTGAGGCTCACAACCTGACAGAGGCATGAGCAATTAACCTTTTGGTTTTGAGCTGATATTGCTAAGCTAAAATGTCAGTTTGTGTCTGTGGAGAGACATCCCGGTTCTGATAAAGATTGGAAGCTTGTTGGAGAATAACTGGTCCAATAGACACTGCTGCTGCTGCTGCTGCCTGCGTACTGCAGACAAAGAGGCTTCAAGGCTGCAGAATAAAGGACACTTCACCAGACTGGTGCACAAAATGGTTTAATTGTGTAAAAAAAACAGCTGCAATCGACAAATGATTTAAATTTCTTTTGCCAAAGTCGTGTGTTTGACATCAGTTTTTATGGTTTTACAAACTCAGTGAATTGTTCAAGCAACGACTCTGCAATTTCCATGCCTTCTGTGTGAGCACCTGAAGGGCTTACTGTGCCACGCTTTGCCTCTCCAATCATATTTTCCTCTTGAAATGTTAATGAGCGACAGGGAGAGGGCGGATTTTGAGGACAGGGGAAGCCTGCAGCCATGTTCCGCCTCATGTGCATATGGGGAGACACTGTCGTTGGCCAAGCACCAGTCTGCTGCACTGCGCCGCACTACAGTACGAGTGTGCCTGCAAGTGAGCTTAACTAGAGCGAGGGAATCAAACAATTCATATCTGGGACAGCATGGTTCTTTCATAGGCTCCCAATATTTCACTGGGTTTGGCTTCTATTTGGGGATAAATGCGAGTCAAACACCGTCAAGTCTGTATGAGCCAGACATCTCCTTTTTAGTCCAGATTATTTCTTTAAAGCATATGAACACATTCCCTGAACTCTTTAAGAATGTCTGGCTGCGTATCTCAAATGTCACCAGGTCAGTGCATACAGCTGCTGCAGTGTGTGTGTGTGTGTGTGTGTGTGTGTGTGTGTGTGTGTGTGTGTGTGTGTGTGTGTGTGTGTGTGTGTGTGTGTGTGTGTGTGTGTGTGTGTGTGTGTGTGTGTGTGTGTGTGTGTGTAAGAGGATGCACACTTGCAAGAGACAGAACGGGAAACCATGTTTTTGCATATGCTGTTTACTGTCAGACTGTATGATGTGATTTGTGTAACAAGCTGCTTCAGGTTGCCGCCACCTGTGTCCCTGCAGCACCTGCCCGTGCTTTTTCTCAGAATCTCCTGGTGTGTGTGTTTCTTTGCTTTTGCTCAGTGCACTCACTCATCAGATCTGTTCAGCCTGGGCACATACAGTGTTTTATAACCTGGTGATGCCACACATTAATCTGTATCCCTTTACAAAATATCTGGTTGTGGAGGATTGATGCAGTGACAGGCTGCTCAGGGTTATGTGGTGAACTGCTGATATGCTAACCATTAGCTTGTTAGCCGACTGGGACAACTTCTGTTTTCTCTCGACCCCCTTCGGTTTACTGCCTCCTGGCATTTTGGTCTCCGACTCACACCGTTTGTTTAATTGAAAAGTGATTGAAGGAAGAAAAAACAAGGGCTCTCACAGTCTGGACACAAACTTGGTAGCTTAAGCTCAGTTGCTGAGGGGCCACCAATAAAGCTGCAATGATTAGTCAATTAATTAATTAGTTAATCAATAGAAAATGTATTGCCAACAAGTTTAATAATCAATTAATTGTCATAATTCATTAATTAATGGAAGAAAAAAAAAAAGCCAAAATGATTCCCTGGTTCCCTTACGATAGTAAACTGAATCATTTTTGGTTGTGGACTGTCGGTCGGGAAAAAACAATACGTTTCAAGTCGAGCCCGATTACTTCTTTAACTGATACTGGCCTATCACCCACTTCTCTGGATTTGCGAATATGTTGGCCAATAAGCATCAATATGAAAACCTTTTTCTTTTTATAGAACACAAGAAAAAGATACTTGGGCTAATTTCAAAAATTGTCCATTGAATTCACAGTAAAATTGACTGTGTCAGTGCACTGATGTTAGTGTGGAAAACAAACTGTTTAACATCCTGCCTCCATTACATATGTGTCAAAAGTGTTTGATAATCACATTTCAGGGATCACTGCAAAAAATGGCTGTTTATAAATAAAGTATATATTTAAAGAATATTGGCCAATATATCAATATTTGAATTGTTTTACGCCCTAAAGTCGCTATCTGCCCCAAAAATCAGTATTGGTCAAATTTTAGGCAGCGCCTTCAATTTAGGGAGACACCAATCAGCATTTTACACCATGTCTGTGTTTGAAGGACCAACAGCCAAATGATTCATTGAGAAAATAATCAACAGATTAATTAATAATTCAAAAATAATTATCACCCTAGACAACAAATTCACACACACTTATTCAAAATACAGAATTTGAATCCCTCAGTGACGTTTCAGAACTGTCTGCAGACCACTTATCTGCCAGAAGAGCCTAAACAAAGTGAATAATGGAGCAAAGCCAATAAGGTACAATAACTTTCACCATTTTGGACTGTGGCTCCGTACCCATTTAAAGGTCAGCACCACCAAGACGACTTGCTGTTGGTCAACAGTGCAAATCTGCAGGTCAAAGTTCTCCAGTTGCACTTTAAGCTAAAAACTCATGTGGATTGACTCTGCATTAGTGAGCAAATCCACCAATTGTTGCACTCCCATCAGAATAATTGAAATCACAAAAAGCTAGTGTTTAAATGCTGGTGTGACTCGGCCTTCACTACTGAGCGAAAAGGACTGTGTGGGCAACAGGCTGCGACAAAGAGAATGTATTCCTTGGACATGTACGCACATGTGCATGCTCTGCAGAAACTCCTACTTTTCTGTTCCCTTCTGGAGGGGGAGGGGGGTGTCAAAGGCCACAGAGCTGCACTGCAGTGACTCCCAGACCCCCAGTGGTCTGTCCAGTCTAGGAGCTCCTCTCCCACCCCTCCTCCTTCCCTTTACCACCTATTTCTTTTCATTTCATGCCAAACTTGGAATCAGGCACGCTGCTTTCACTAGAAAGCTGCAAGCCAGGGTCTGTGCTCTCCGATCAAAGTGTGAGTCGCACAGCCAGACTTCGTGGGACGGGATGACAGAGCCGCGCTGCAATCTGTTCCCGACACAAGCGTCTAATAAAAAGGAAGAACAGGATGTGATGGATTCTGCATACACTCTTGAGAGGGGAGACAGAACGGAAGGGGGTCTGATAAATTAATTCTGGCTGCAGAAGTTAAAAGACTTGCCAGCGCCCCGACATCACCAATTTCTTCTGTTTAGTTGTGGAGAGGTTTTTTGGGGAAAAAATATCGATGACGCGCCGGAGGAAAATTCTATTTCTTTAATGGAAGTGGCATTGCCAAATCTCGCCTTTATTACTCATGTGGAGTAGTCTTCGCAGCACAACGTTCAAACTGGCTGCCGGTGGGTTTTCTCCCACTGGAGAGCCAAAACAAACAGAGGGTCTGTTCTGTGCTAACACCACTAAAAAAAATGTTCTGACACTTATGAAAACCTGGTTAATTAATGTCAACGCAAACAGTGTTTTCAGCATCCTTTAAGCAGGCTCACACTGCACTACCGCGGCAACATCGCTAAGACAGGAAAAGAGCAGCACCAAGGCCACGTATGAAAAGAGACATTTACAGCTGCTGTCTGATCCGTCCACCCATGGCTCTGGCTATTAACAGAACAGAGCTGCAGACAGTGCCACTGTATTTTAAGAATTTTGCTTCCAGAATTTTTATTTTTACTCTATTTTCTGGTGGCAGGGAGCAAGGGGCTGAAGCAGAGGCTTAGCAGCATTCCTGCGGCTGACAGCTGACAGCTAAGCCCCCAGTTAATGACTAATCCTGTCCTAATGCCTTCAGCGTGATTGGTTCGAGCTAATTACGCAAGCTCCCTTCCATGGGTGCTGAGTGGCTGGCCGGGCTGGGCGGGGTTGAAGCTAAAAGCTGTGAGGACCTGAACAGTGCAGGTCTTGATAGTAGAGTCGTTAGATTATTTGATTAAATTACATAATCTGCAAGAATTTTAATGATCAGTCGATTGTTTTACATCATTTTTCATGCAGATATGGCAAATATCTGCTGATCCTGACTCAACAAATGGACCATTCTGCTTGTCTTTGGTATTACTGTAGGACTCCTTATTTGTTTCATTCACAAGATGCATCACAAAAACTTTGAGCATGTGAAAAAAGTTTGTATTTCATCGATAACCATCTGAATAAATTAAAGATGCACAGTGTGTGAGCACAACAAATCCTGCCTTGTCAGAAAGAGGCTATCGTTGTTAACGAAACATGGATTAAACCTGCAAGCTGCAATGAACAGATAATCACGACACTAAAAAGTCAGGGGTGAAGACCTTTTGGATTTGGCACAATAGAAAAGACATCCTGATTACATGAGGTTGTTTTCTTTATTTTTTTACAACCTACCATCATTACAAATCTGATGTTAGCTTGTCACTTAAAGAGGAGGTGACCGAGCAAGACATGGTGCCGAGCGGTTTATGATTGGCATCCTAACTCCTAACCCCCAGGGACTCCCTTACACTTTGTTTGCTTCAGATTGGATTCATGAAGACCTGGACTCTATACTGCTATGCAGGAGGGAGCAGTTCAGGGTCGGTGCTACACCAAAGCTAGCTTAAAAAAGCATCCCAAAACAGACATGTCATGTAGTCTGATATGCGCTAGAGGATCTTTAGTAGAAGCCCGATGGGTCAACAGAAATTATACAATGCATCTTATTGTTCCTTATTGAATATATAGCCAGAACTGCATCATAAAAGCACGAAATCACTTTGTCACAGCTTATTGTACTCTGGAACCGGTTCACATAAAAAAAAATTTAAAAGTACTCCAGCGCCTCTTTGTCTGTCTCTGTTTTCAGCTCTGGTCAGAGAGGCAGCTGGCTGTGGTTTATAGTAGGTTATTAATATTCCCTCAAATCTTCCTGCTAATCTGCTCTGTTTATGTGGAAACAGATAGAGAGACTCTAGTAAAATATTTGAGTCTCTTTTGTTTAATTGGTTTCTATTTATTTAATTTTAGGACTTCTGATAATGTTTTAGGTCATTTACACAGAAACAAAGGACATTCTACAAGTTTTACAAACCTTCAAGCGCTGCTGCTTGCATCAGTCCATTATCGAAAGAAATTTTCATAGAACAATTAAGCAAGAATCCTGGATACATTGTGAGGCCAAAGGTAAATGGGCAACCAAACATAAATACCCATATATGGATGTTTAACATCTCAATTAAGAACCATAGAGCACTGATCTGCTGCCACAACAGCCTTCACTCCTTTGGTTGGAACCTGGCTGCAGGGATTTGCTCCCATACAGCTAAAAAAAAACATTAGTGAGGTTGACCATTAATGCTGGGTGACAGGGCCAGGCTTCCAGGTTCCTGGTTTAGCAATACAATCCTTCAATACTGTCAAAATCCCAATGCAAAGTTTAAAATAATTAATCTTTTGTGTCAAAACCAAATGCCAGCATTGCCCGCAATGCAACTTGCAGAGATGAGGAGCAGGCTACAGGTAAGCTCTTTTCCTTTTAAATCCAGACTTTCATTTTGAAACGTCTTCAGTCCAAACTCATTGTAACTCGGGTGACATCACTTATCTGACTCCCTGCAAAGTGTTGGATGAGGCGAGTGTCTGGGGTCTGCTCAGGTCTGTTCTTCCAAACCACACTGCAAAAAAACAATTTCCTTATGGACCTGGGTTTGTGGAAGGAGGAACGTGGATGTATACGTCCTGTCTGAAACAGCTGGAAGCACGCTTTCCTCTAAAACCTCCCTGTATGCTGCAGTATCAAGGTGTTTAATTAGCATTAATGCCTCAGTCCAAACCATAAAAAACAACAGCACAATTACACTGAGAGTGGTGACACAAATCGATGCATCAACATATGCCACTTTAACAGTATTGAATTTAATAATGCTAATATGAAACTGTGCACATCGTGATGTGTGTCAGTAGCTGGTCTGTAGTCTTTGATGAACCTGACCGGAGCCTGAACCACAGGTCACTTCCACTCTGCAGCACAACAAAGCAGGAACATTCACACTGCTGCACTTTGTGTACATTTTCACCTCAAGCTGTCTGCTTTGCCAAGTCTCTGTTCTCTCCGCACATCAGTAAAACTTTCTATGAGCCTTTGAGGTTGTGGGAGACGAGGAGAATGCACGTACGTCCACATATCCACTTTTTACACACGTGTGACGAATTCACAAACACACACTGTTCCTGTGTTTATTAAAAAAAAAAACATTACGCACAAAAGCATTAACATGTAAAGGAAAAATATCACTCCCAGGGAACAGTCGGTCAGAACTTCCTGTTTTTGGTGGATTAGGTTGCAGGAGCAGTGGCATTTCTGTGTTTGCCTCGTGAATTAATGACTGCTAAAAACATGTCGTTATAATAACATCTCTAGTAGTACTGTTACTGTGTGTGTTTGTGTGTCTGTGTGTGTCTCATCTGAGACCATTTAGGATCAAATTAGTGAAGTTCCTGTAGTCCTGAGCTGATGTGAAGAACATAACAGGATGTGTCATGCAGTTCACTGCAAACAGGACGACGAGACAGTTTCTGAAGCTGAACTAACACAAATAGTGTCACAAAGCTGAGAAGCTCCAACACATAAACCAATAAAAAGACAAATAAATGACTGAATGAAGTCAAATGATGCATGTACACTGCCTTCTTCCATCCTCATGTCAGGATCCAAAACCTTTCCCACTGCAGATGCATGAGCACATCAAGCTGGGACTGTGACAAATACAGATCGAGTTACTGTCTTCACAGTACAAATGCCAAATATATCAAGAGTCAGCTGCAGTCAGAGCTGCTATCAACATATTAGATAACAGGAACGCCCCGCTAACATTTCTTTTCAGCTGATGACTATTTTACAGATTACAAAAGCCTGCATGTGCGCACTAGTTAGCTTTTAACCACAGAATAATACAAACATAGTGAAACAGCAAAGAATTTAGATTCTCTGAAAAATCCAGGCTGGACAAATGTCTCTCCCTCTGCAAGGAGTTCAGAGGTCAGGGACGACCACACAACGCTACAACACGTTCACAGACTCGGTGTTTGGCTCAAGGACTTGTTCCCAGGGTGTAATGTTGACATTATGGCTTCAGTTTCAGCCTTTGATATGCTATGATGTGTGACCTCTAACACTGCTCAATCATACTGCTGCGTGACAGTAAAGAGAGAGAGAGATCGAACATCTACCTCATGTTAACAGGATGGAAAAATTGCAAACTAGATTTTGAAGTATCAGTTCAAGCTGCCCCTTTTATTTGTATTATCATGAAGGTAATCCTCCAATACAGAAAGCCTACAGTAGCCTGGTTTATTTCCATATGCAATCTCTTTGGTACGGCCCCGGTTCATACTCTGTGTATACTAAAACACATTTATAGCAAGGATAAAACCAGATAGCTTTAATCTTAGCTGTCAGATAGCAGACAGTGTAACACACCTGTTGTGATCAGTGATTCATGTTGACACATTGCTAATAATCCTGCTTGGTCAGAGACATTAAGATGAAAAGCATAAAAAAGTAAATTATTTTATGCTTTTAATTTCCCACTTCTCATTATTTCACTCTGCAGTTTTGCTGTATGTTAGTGGTTACCTCCTCAATTTTCACGAGGGAAAGAAAAACATATGTCTGTGTCATTATCAAAGCATTCAAACAGATCTGTTAAAATACATCGACCTGCGTCTGAACGTGTTCATTGACATCAGGCAGACACAGGGAGGGGTGTTATAATAATAACTTTTTTAAAGACTAATTACCTAAGAGTTCTGTGAAAAACCAGCTGTATTACCAGGACTAATCAGCAACACACGTCAAATTAAGTCACCCTAATTCAGGTAACTATATATAGTCTGCGTAGGCTGATATTCAAAGGCATAAGACACAAATTAAAACAGTGGCTGCTGGCTTTCCAAGCAGATAGCTGGTTTGAATTTGTGTGTAATCAACATAAAATAAAATACTGTACAGAGCGGTAAAACGTAGCCATGGTTTGCTGTAGCGCCTGGAATCACACGGTACCTCACACTCCAGTGCTGTCACAATACACACTACACTACACTAATCACATGTATAAAGGCTGCATTACATTTATGTGTGCTGCTATAATCCTTTTTCACAGCAGACATTTGGAGCGTTTACAACAGGAAAAGCACAGGTCTTACTAATAACATTAATGACAGCACTGTTCCATTTACGTGTCCAAGTAACTCACAATAGTGTGATAGTGAGCCAGCAGGCACAACAGACATCTTCACTTGTCATAGCAGAGGTGTTTAATACCACTAAAATCAAATTAGTGATGGCTGCATTCCACTTAGAGGAGTAATAGGCTCACTGATATATCTTACTGGGATACTTAATGGGACTTAGCCACTGTTAATGTTATTAATTCCAGCTGTGCTTTCCCTGCTATGATAAGTAGGGGATATGGGAAAAAAAATCAAATATCACAATATTTTTGACCAAATACCTCCATATTGATAGCGCAACAATAATATTGTTTAAGGACAAAAAATAAATCATCTGCTGAGTCCATAAATCGATTTAAAAATCGAAGACAACATCTTGTTTTATATCATGAGACGATAGAATATTGATATATATATATATCGCTCGTCCCTAATGACGAGTCAAAGTGTTTGCTCTGAAGAAGGACTCTACCAGGACCCTAAAAACTGCAGAAGCTAAATGGAATGCAGACATCATTAAGTTTATCATCTGCAGATGTGCTTTTCCAGCTGTGACATGAAAAATGACTCCCTGTTTACGATATAATATGATATGTTTACCCCTCACCGTTTTGTTTTAGTGAACAAAAAAAAGTCAAAGGCTATGCAAAATCAGTGCACAACATATAACCTGTGTTTTAATATATCCACTACAATATATATATATATATATATTGCACTAAAAAAAATTCGCAATGGAATGAAAACCTCATTTTTGTTAATAATCCCACAATGCAACGCTCCACATTTTAAAGATGTGAAAACCGCCATCAAGTGACTCTACAGTTGATGGTGAGAGAATGATTGAATATGGGAGTGATTTTGGGTACAGACCAAATCTTGTACCCTACTTTTGTCTGACAATCCCACAGTGCAAGCTGTCATATTTCACAGATGCATCGTGCTAGTTTCACTACTGTCAGTGATTCATAAATAACCAAAACTGATAAAGGGTGATTTATTAAGTATCTACATGGGGCAGTAGACAGGCGTATGAAGGAATGAATTTAGAAAACAATACTGTTTATGAAACAGCTAAATGGAGCACAGCACTGAACACAGAACCGATACTGCTCACATCAGGGCTTTACCTACTCAACAAGTCAAAATGTGTAATGGAAAAAAGTGTAAGAGAAGATAATTACAGTCACACTGTGACTGTAATGGAAACAGTCTGTGACCTTTGAATAAATGACTAGGTAATAGATATGAAGAGCTGCATAATATTTTTCATGGACCCTGACACGAGGCTGAACATCCAGAAACAAGTAAAACACAGTTGCAGATTAAAGATGTTGGAGAACAACAAGAAAAGTTGTAAGCACTGATATAACATGAAAACATACTCTGACATAGGTGCTATAGTACTAATATAACTTGAATAATGATAGTACAATGTAATATGGCCATATTAAATGATGGGACAGGATGTGACAATGCTCACAAAGCAGCAGTGTGTTTACATCAACATGCTTCTCGTCAATTGGCTGACGTATTCCATAGATAACAGTTAGCAGGTGTGATAATAACAAGGCTGTTTTAAAATAGCAGTTTGAGAGAAGTGACTCGTAGATTGTGTTTGGGTGGGGAGGGGGTGTGGGAGGTGGGAGTTGATGGGATGATGGGCCGGGCCAAGGGGGGCCTGGTGGCAGTAGGTCTGAGGTCTATTGATGCTGTGCCACATGAAGTGCAGAGACAGTGCGGGACACAAGGGCTCTTGGTACAGAGGAAAACAATGGCCAGTCAGCCCTCAGTCGCTACAGCTGAGCAGCTGACAATGACAGGAGGAGAGGAGAGGTGGAGGAGAAAGGAGGGACATAAAGGAGGGGGTTAAAGAGAGGTGTGAAGTGTCATAAGGGCGGGAGCGGCCAGAGACAGTGTGACACAGAAAGACAGACTGAAAGGACGAGGACAACAGAGAATAATGAAGCCACAGCAAGGTAGGTTTGATAACTGTGGTTACCGTGGAGAGGGGGTGGGGGTAAAGACAACGCTGCTGCTATTATTAGAGAATTAGGGATGTGTCTGTACATTGTTGTATCTCAGTCTTTCCTGTCTCAGTGGAGGGCAGGTGTGTCAGTGACAGGGCTGGGGAAGGGGGGGGGGTGTACAATCACCTCTGTGCACAGACGGGAGGGCATGCATGCAACCTAAAGGCACTGTCACATCTCACAATATCAACTCTGTTCACTGACAGAGCCCATCCTCGTCAGCAGGCCATTCAAGTTGAACTGCATTTGGCCCTGCAGTTAAGTGAAGGTCAGATCCTCTTTATACTCGCTCTGAATCAGTCATGGACTCCTTTTGATGCTGCAAGAGGATCCTGAAAACAACCATCAACTCTTCTCTCTTACTCTTCTATTGGTTGATACAGTTTTATCACAAATATATATACAGATACATACTGTTCTCCTCCCTCGCAAAGTTTTGTGCTTGTATTTTGCAGGTATCCCTGGGGCTGCATGTTTCTCCTCTGCGATTACTGACTGCACCAACAGTTTATTGTTGTGTATCTCTATGCTGTTCTTTTCTCTCTTCCTCTCCCCTCAACCCCACCAGTCGTGGCAGATGGCCACCCACCTCTGAGCCTGGTTCTGTTGGAAGTTTTTTTTTTCCTGTTCTTTTCCTCTCGACTGTGACTCATGTTGGAATTGTTTGAATGTCGGGTCCCTTTTTATAATATTGTAACATTCTGTTTTCAGGATTTAATGATGTAAAGTTCCTTGAAATAACTTGCGTTGCAATTTGGGACTTTATAAATAAAATTTTATTGAATGTATCAGTTTATATATTGTCCGGTGTTTTTTAAATTTATATCTGTTTATATTTATTATATGCTCTGTGAAATTCACCATTTTAATGCAGTGATATCATTTTAGACAATAAACTCAACAATATCCTGGCATCTTTACATTTCCTTGTCACATTTTGGCTGATATTTAGATATTGTATATTTTCTTTACTCCTAATATTAGTATCAGCCTTGGACAGTAAACAGTAAAACTAGCTCTTAATATTATTATAATGAGGTGAAACAAGTATACAAATTTGCAAAAGAATCCTATAACTATACGGACAGAGGAATAAATGCCCTTAAATAATGTACAAAACTGACAATAAATTACCAATAAGATGACATATACATGGTTATATTACAAACACAGTCTGTCAGTGTCACTCTGCAGTCATTATCATAGACCATGACAAGAACCAAGACCCACTAACAACTGCTCTACTTTTCCCTCAGCCAAGTAGCCTAAGCCTTAACAGATCCAGTCACAGTCACTAAGCCTGCTTTTGGGCAGTACATAACAACAGCTACTCACAGAATAGTTGGTGGTCCTCAGATATGAAAACATGGTCCAAAATAAGAAAAGAAATGAGTATGGTCGGGTGTGACGGGGGTCCCGAGCAGGTATGTGGATGTGGCAGGTGGTAGCTACTGTAACAGCCTCACTGCATCCATACTGCAGTCACACAGAAAAGGCCTCAGCGGCCGATTAAAGGTTCTTAAGAGATCTATTTAGGGCCCTGGTGCTCGCCTTAAATAGCACTCATTAGCTGAATGACCTGAGCCTCTTGAAGACGCAGGGAGGGAAAGAGAAAAAGAGATGGCGGGAGGATGAGTGACAGAAAATGCAGAGCTGATGAAGAACAAGGAAGACAGAAAAAGACAGAGTGGATTACTTGACGGGTGGCCATGCTCAAAGGTCAGAGTTCACAATCCCGGGGTCATAAAGTCTGTGGTTCACACGCTCCACTTACAGCGACAGACGCTGCAGTGAAATCTGCACTAAAAAAACTCCTCCGACGTAACTGAGAAAAAAAGCCAAATGAATCTTTGAGAGTCTAATGTCAGCCATCTTTGAGCAATACAAAAACAAACCAACAAAAGCCATCTCAAACCCATTTTACATCGCAAATAACATCGAACAAGCTGCAATCATCAAATTGCCAAAATCCACTGTTTGTTTCTTCTTTGTGGGATTTTGGAAGAAGATTATGGAGATTAGATTTTAGAGTTGTGGTGAGCCGGCCACCAGCTGTGTGCAAAAACAAAGAGATCACAGATGATCTCTACACCCCATTTCGATGTTTGCTCCCAGTCGGTCAATGGAAAGGTCAGCCAAAATAGATGAGGTTGATGACAGATTAGAGCCATTATCTACCTCGTTAGTTGGCTGGCGGATTGGTGGGAGGAGCTTTCTGACAGGTGAACGTCATGATTTTGGTGGGATGAGCCGGGTGACGGAGATACTCAGTGAAAGTGTTTGTGCTGGGATGTTTCGTGTAGGTAGAAATCCACAAGTGGAAACGTGTGAAAGTGACACAGAAGCACTGCTGCAATAACAAACGCACACACGCAAATACTGTGCAGGATAAGATGTGTATAGACTGGGGCTGTATACTGAAAATAAATGCCCTTCATCTTAATTGTGTGGCACAAATGGTATGGTCTAGTTTCAGAAACTTGCTTAGGTGAAGATGACATTAAGCACTGCATATAGCATATAGAAAAGCATGTTCATTTTGGTTCTTTATTCTACAGATAGTACAAGCTCTCCAAATATTGACATTGTTGCATTAGTAAGATTGTTGTTTTTGTAGCAGAATCACCTACAACAAACGAAGGGTAATGAGAGCATAATGTCCACAAATGTTTTGTTTTTTTCATTAAATAATAGAAAACCCAGAAGTATTCCGTTTTTACTGATACATTATTGAAGAGATGAAACCAGAAAATCTTTAGCATCTTTGCTTAATGAATGATTTAACTGATGAATCGATCATCTAACTTGATGTTGATTAAAGTTCTGTAGGTGTCATCATTACAGGGCTTATTTGTGAATGGCCAGTGCCAGACTGGATAAGCGGGAGGAACACACTGCCTGTGATTGGTTGTCACATTGTGGCATCGTTTAGGTTTGGGACTGAACTGACAGTAAAACAACCAATCACAGCTTTAAAGAGTTTAGCGTGTGCCTCCCTCCGGATCCTCCAATCTAACACCAACCTCTGGCAGCGTAATCAGACCACAATGGTGCCATCTTGCCGTTTTATATGTAAAGAGTTCACTTTAGATCCACTTTTAATTGCCTTTTGAAAAACTGAATAAGATGTTGTTCAACAATGACAGCGGCACTGACTTTCTTTAGTCAACGTTAAATGTAATGCCAGAAGAAAAGACATTCCTGTCCATGAATGAAGTGCACTATTAATGCAAGTTAACTCAGTTCTGTAAAGTTAAAAATGCTCAGTATGTTAGTTTTAATATGGGTGGAAAGAAAAGGAACTGAAAGCAAAAGATATGCAAGATTAGTGCGGAGACTGTCAATTATTCAATTAGTCAATTAATTCCAACTACTCTCTGGTTCTACCTTCATAAAGGTAAACCTTTATTTACCTTATACATCAATATTTATAATTTCAATATTGTTTTGGTAAGATAAAGTAAAACAACAGAATATATCACTCTGGTCTCTGGGAAACAGATATGGGCATTTTTTTTATATTCTCCAGCATTTTATGACCAAATCGATTATTCAAGAAAATATTTGGTATTAGGAAAAAACGTTTAATCTCAGTGTAGCACGGCGAATTAAAATCCCGACAAAACCTGACATATCCACAGGTCCCCAGGCATACTGCCCACATGCATGAGTGAGATACTGCACATCATCTTGTTTGGACCGAGACCGTTTGCTTTTCATTTAGTTCCAGGACTTTAAACCAGGAAGCAAAGCTGAATAAGTCTACTTTGAGTTGAATTCTATCTTCATGTTTGTGCTTTAATTCTTCAGAGAAGGCTCAAGGCAGAGACAAAGATGAGTGTGCCTGTCTGTGCTCAAACACACGATGACTCATTAGTGGTAAGAACAGAGTGAGAGTGCCTTGGAGCCGCCGAGCACGCAGGTTGCGACGAATCAGGGTATTAACCCCAGTGAATCAGGTTAATTGAAAATCAAACAGGCAGCGAGGAGTGCTTTTATCTCACAATACCATTTCAGCTTTAGGTGCAGCGTCAAGCCGTGGTGTGAGTCAGTGTGTAGCTGACACTGTGTTGCCGTGTGATTGTTTTTGCATCATGCATATGCATTAGTCTGTTCACACTCATGCAGCTGATTTCAAATGCTCCAAATTTAATGATCTTCCTCTTCAGAATGTGACCCAGATAAGCGCCACCCGGCCGCCCTGGAGGTTCAAGTGGCATAATTCCACACATCTCTCCCCCTCTGCTGCCACACTCCAACATCACCCTTGAACCCTCTGTGGAGTGTTATAGGGTACCTCTACAAGAGGTGAGAGTGTGCAGGCATGCACGTTACCATGTGACCACAGGCAGAATTATTAAGGCCACTAGTCACAATCACACTCTCCAGAATGCCGACTGAATCTAAGGTGAAGTTCAACGCCAAGTGGTGGTGTGTGCCACTTCAATAGGCAACAGCCACCCGCAAAGGAAATGGAAACTTCCTCCCAAATTAACCCACAAACCAGCAGTCTGTGGTAAACCACACACACACACACACACACACACACACACACACACACACACACACACACACACACACACACACACACACACACACACACACACACACACACACACACACACACACACACACACACACACACACACACACACACACACACACCTAAACTACAAACACAGACAGACAAACAGGAGGAGTGTGTTGTTTTTCAGCTGCAGGCGAAAGACAGGTTTCTCAGAACAGGGGTTGGAAGCTGTTGAATTTTTAATGACAATTTGAACAAGCTACTCCACATAGGCTCAAATATATTTAGGCAAATATCAACAGACTGAAACTGCCTTGTTGCTATGTGGTTTTTGTAGTTGCTAAGTAAAACGTCAAATCATTACAAGACAACACAAGATCTGCAGGTTTAATTCATACTCGGAGAGCAGAAGCAATACATGTGACATCAGTGCAAAAAGAGGACAGATGAAGGGAGGAAGAAGGGTGAAGAACACAGTGGCTGGAGGGAGTGGGTTGTTTTCTGGGGGACAGCAGACAATAATAGCACATCTGGGCTAAGAGAGAGTGACAGCATGGACCCCCACAGAGAGGGCCACTGCACTCACAGTTCGTCTACAATGAGGAAATGGAATTACCTCAGCAGAGCGAGAAAAAAAACACAGAGCACAGCAGGAGGTTTGGACAGCTCATTCTGTTTCTCTGCCTCCAGCATAGCACAGGAGCTTTTGAGGAAAATAACAACAAAACTGCACATTTCTATCACTGATTTCTAGTCTGGTAGTCCTCATAAAAGATTATCTAACAATCAAGTATATGTAGTGTTTCTAAATGATTGCTGATTTAATGTTCTGCAGAACAAATTATGTGGATGGGATGAAGTTAGTTTTGGTAAAGTGTGTGCAATCAAATGAAAAAAATTACAACGTGGGAAAATCTGTGGTACTCAGAGTAGTTTCATCTTTTATGAAAGACAAAACGGCAATTAGCAAATTCACTGAATCACAGTGACAAAAACATCAAAACATACAAATGCCTGGAAATATGATCAATATTAGAGAGATACAGCAAAACAGGTCAGTTCTTTTGATATATTTTATCAATTGAGAAATTATTATTATTATTATTATTATTATACTAGTTGGATTAAACAAGTAATCTGAAGACATCTTCTCAGCCTGATAATTTAATCAAATAAATAATAATAAACTGTATTTATAAAGCAAAGTGTCAGAAAATCATGTAAGCTCAAAGTAACTTCATCAAGCTGAAGATTTTTAGTAACTCTAATAAAAGACAAGGAAAGCAAATCAAAGTTGTCATTTGTCATTTTAGTAAACAATGAATTGTCATACAAATAATTGTGATTAACAATTCACTTGCCTATTTTATGCCACTATTATAATACAAGCCAAATCAGTGTTTGATAAAACCACATACTGTACATCAAACAAAGAGCCATTTATTGGCTGATCCATGATGTTAATGTCAACAGATGGTTATTGAAATGGTGTCATTGAATATTACAAGTTAAGCATCTTGAGATAAACAGTTGGTGGCACTGATTTTTCTATTGATGTGCCGTTAAACCATAGCAGAAGATGATATCTTTAAAAGAACACCAGTCAAAGCTTGTTGTAAAAATAAAAGACTGACATTCAATCAGACATTTAAGTTCATTATATCTACCAGTTTTTACACACACGAGTGAACATTATTCTTATGAGTAGGCAAAATGATTCAGGTCAGCTGAAATAATTGCGACCAGGCGATTATGTAAAAATTTTGAGAGGCTTAGCTGTCATATGAAAATGAAGTGCCAACGATGTCAACTGTCATGAGCTGCTAAAATCCGACTGGTTTTCCAGGATTGTGACACTACATTTAATCAGATAATCCAAAGGGTTTACATTGTTTGTTTGGTATAAATATAGCCTGTCGAATAGGTTTGGTTGCTTTGTGCATGTGGACGATGGCGTTCGTGCACGAAACACATTTCTGCCAAAGTTTTTTTTTTGCTACTCCAATAATGGACAGTTCAGCAATGGCAAGGGAGAAAGAAGACTGCTAGTGAACCATGTCAAATTTTGCATAATTTTTTTTTTTTTTTTAAATAATATTCTAAACCCGTACAGAAACACTTTAAATATCTGAAAAATTTTCAATCGCCCCAGTGCCTGGTGCTTTTTGGACAGATACAGATGCAGAGAATGTCAACTAACATTTTCATCTCCAAAAGTAATGGACATACAGTATGAACTGATAGTGTAAAGAGACTGCAGCCCTCAGCATTTTTTTTCAGAGGGACATTTTTCCTATCAAACACTCAAGGCTGTGTCCTTGCACATTCTAATAGGTCATTAGTTACAGTCTGTGATCTCACCACTCATGAGTTGGTCGATGTATTGATTGGTAGTAACTTTGCAGAAAATGAATTGATGACATATCAAGCAAGAATACAAAACACGTGTTGGTCACTGTTTCTCAAAAGTGAAGATTTGCTCTTTCATCAACATAACCTGTTCTTCAGCTAACAGTCAGATGGCATTAGTGGATATTGCTTTAGGCTCTGGAAACTAGTGATTGGCACCTGTCATTGTAGATTAGTTAGTAATGATTACAACAGCCTGAAGTGAAAGAGCCAAGGAAAGTGGGCTACGAGGCTACATACAATTAAAAGGGCACATTTAAATCTCTGGCCCCTCAACCCATTGGCCCACTTACCATGACTCAGGGTGCCCGGCTGTCTGTGTGTGTTGGGTGGAGATGCAGCGACAAAAAGATGCATTGTGTCCCGTTCATACGGGTCATGGGTCAGTCAGCCCACGACCCAGAGACTGCCGAGCTAGCCGGCCCTCTCCTCCTTGTGCCCCCATCCCTCTGTATATCCATCCAGAGAAAATTTCCAGTAGGGGAGCAGCCACTATAAAAGCCATTGTTGTGTACAGTCCCTGCCAGAGAGAGGGCTGCCTTGTCATCTATACTGCCCAGTCACATGCTTAAGGTCTTTAGAAAAATGACTTGCATCATCAGCTGGCCACTGGTCTGCATGTCACACTGAAAACATGACCACATACTGAACTCTGGACTGCTTGCCACCTCCTGACTTACACACCTCCTGACTTACACAACAACATATTCTTGGCGATCTGACACCTATGCGCTGCCATGTACTTCCTGCTTTTAGACCCACTTATTGATCTCAGACTTGACAGAATCCAACTGCCAATATTTAGGTTTTAAAATAAGAACATAAAACAAAATTCAAGTCATCTTTTCCCAGGTTCTAATGTCTCCAAGCAGACGGACCTTGTCTTTTTCGTCCTCTGGGTGACCCAGAAATGGGTCTTGGTTGGGTAATTGATCGTCACAGAGCTGCTTCTGTAGAAAGCAATTCAATTTCAACTGGGCATGTTTCACCACATTAATGAGAATGGTGCTGTTGTTTTGTCAAGCTAGCAATTGGATGTAAAGGCAACTCTGTCTGCCAAATCCTCTGCGGACCATTGACAGAATCTGCACTGGGCCGGGCAAGAACTGGGGCAATCGTAACCTTGAGCCGTGAGGTGGTCCTCTCCAGCTGAGTGGTGCTGACAGTGATCTGGAGTAGGGCTGCTGCCGGGTTGGATGAGGGTAGCGAACAGGGTCAATGGGTTTGCTTCAGACTAAAAAAGGGACATGGGAAATGGTTCCTGATAAACCAATGAGATGAGGCCTGTTCTTATTGCCTGTTCAGGACAGGAATCAGGAAGTGCAGGAGTGAATATGTTGAGTAGCAGACGTGTGAAGGGGTAGGAGTTAATTTGTGTCTAGACAAAGACAAAACTTGGATAGGGATGGGAAAAAAAAGAAAACTGATAAGACAATCTGAAGTGACAGTCAACTCCCATTAAGATTCTGAATTTGGCAACAACACTGCATCAACCAAACATGTTTTATTTGCTGTTGCCATGATTAGCTTATATTCTCCAACTGGCATTATCTAAGGGGCAACAAAGTGGCTCATATGGGTATTGTTGTAATTTGAAGCACCCCACATGCAAAACTGGAAAAAAATATATATATCAAACTGATGCTCATACCATAAACCTATAGTGTCTTTGGATTATCAGGCAGACTCTGATGTTTTTGTGTTTGGAGATGACTTTGAATCAAAATTAAAATTGGGAAAAAAAATACTACAGTTGAGAAAATACAGAAGAGCAGAGTCCCTATTGAACAGCACGAATTCACGTATTCTAATAGAGGTCTTAGTATTATTGATTCCTTTAATTTAATCATTCCCTAATGAATGAATTTTCATGTAACGTGGCTTTCCTCTTGCTGACACCATCCTCAACATCATCTTAAACAGAGCATGCTTAACATATCCAAAGCACTGCAAACCAATAAGCACTGGAGTGGCTGCTGTCTGATTTTAATATGTCACCATGTAAACACCCACTCATTTAAGATCAATAGAGGCTTTAGAACCCTGAGATTGGCTGGCAGATCAACAACAAACCACTCCACTGGCCACCCGGAGGGGGTCCTGGCCCAGGCCACAGAGCAGCCACATAACCCCCAACTCTTAAGAAAGACGGATTACTCGCCTTTCAATTACCACCAAGGGTTCTGAGCAAGAGACACAGCCTCTCCAACCACCTCTCCAACAGCAGTAGGGAACCATGAGTATGGCACACTTGGTGCTGGACAGGGCGGGTTTTGTCATTTGCTACACCAAAATGAGGACTGAGACCAATAGCAGCAAGCAGATAAGCCCATTGTGCAACAAAATGAGAAATGTTGGGACATGTTGGTGTGGGATGAACAGGAGTTTGGGGGGCGGGTGTGGTAGGGGAGGTAGGGTGGTTTAACCCAGGAATGTACTGTACACAACCCCTTAATCCAGATATGTAAGACGATTGCATTCTAGTATGTGTATAGAGGTGGGGGGCAGTCTGTCCTGGCTTGGGCTGACCTGTAAGCCCCTCTGTCCCACAGTTGCTGGTGCATGAAGCTTACCCAATGAAGCCTATAACACTGCTCAGATGATTATGGCACTCTGGGCTGGTCTGTCTCAGTAGCTTAATCCATACAAAACAATGTTCTAGCTGCAGTCCTTTGAGGGGAACAAACCCAGATGCAAACACTTTAGTGTATCACACATACTGTATTATGCACAAGCTTATTCCCTGATGCACCCAAACAGCAGACTGTCATACAGAAAGTACACCAGAAGGAAGTAAATCCACTGGACTCAGACAACTGATCTTTGTCATAAAAAGATTGGAAATTAAGAGTAAAATCTTTAAACTGCTGGGTTATCAGTTATGTTTATCATTTCAAAATTTAAAGGTGCAATATGTCAAATTTAAAACCCGTTTTGTAATACCACTTTATACGTTAAGAGGCGATAGTGAGTCACTGTAACGTCCAGTCTGCCCTCTGTCCAGCTTTCAGTGTTTCCACAGATCACTTGAATTTTATGTGTGTTTTGACTCTGCCATTAGTTAGTCATTGAGGTTTTTTTCCCCATAATAAATGACTATGGTAAAGTTAGCTTATTTGGAACCAGTAACGATTATGGCTTGATCATTTCTTTTTTTTTTTTTAGCAGGACCGTAGAACCATGAAAACGGCTAAATTTAGAATGTTTTCTGATCAAGTTCCTGTTGTTATTAACTACACTAAAAATGTAGTCTGAATTGTCGAAACAAGGTCGTATGCCTGATTTATTTGCTACACTAAGTTGCTTTAGTTTGGCAGATAGCTACATGATGAGCTAATTAAGCTCGTTACATGCAGCTATTGGTTTGTATCGCATATCAACAAACAGCAAACAAATTTCATTAATTTCATTAATTCAGAAGCTATTGCTTAATAACTTAATGGCCATACAAGGTTGCATGCACCACAGTAGGTATTTAGGGACCATCAGTGTAATTGTAGATACAGAAAATAAGCATGCATATACTGTTTAATTTAAGCTGTTGTGATACAAAATGTGTGTTAATTATCAATTTATTATTGTTCACATAAAAGAAGCTTATTCAGCTTGTTTGAGTGGAGCTCAGCTATGTTAATAAATATTACTAAACATGAGTAACTCTTGGACACAAAGCAGGTTGGACATCCCTGAACTAGGCACATCCAAGACTAGTAGAGACCAGTCACATGCTAACATGTCACTGCAATACACTTTCATAAATACAGGTTGTCATGAGACTATTTAATGTGAGAGTCACCCCTGAAACTCCTGATTTCTGATTTCATGATTTTGGAGAGCTGGTGTCATAGTAGTTCCATTGAACTCTTCTTTTAAAACTCTGTGTTATATCAACATAAAGAGGCACACAAGGCTGGAAAATGGCATTGGCACTCACTCCAATATACACGTGTTTGTTTGGGTTCTTTTCAGTCTAGATAATGCCGACCCGTCCAAGGTCCATCACAACTGAGAAAAAAGAGGTCATGCTTTAGAAGGCCATAGTGGGGAGAGAAAAATAAGTGACTGGTTCCCTCATTACAGCTTCACAGCATTTTTTAAAACGGTCTGTAAGGTTAACCAGACTAAACTTTAGACATGAATTCACAGGATGCAGCTCGCTCCTTGCTCCTCTGCTTTAAACACAAGCTGGTCTTTTATGTTTATGACTGAAACTCTGTAATCCTCCCCGACAGAATAATCAACAAGCTGTCAATCAACTATACAAAGAGGTGATCAAACCAGCCAATGGTGCTGCAAAGCCACCAGAGCATGGAGGGAACACTGAGACATCCGTTGCCATTGGCATATCCATTTCATTAATGGACAGTGGGAGTGTCTTTCTGCCAATCAAACACAAGGGCACTGAAAGGCTGCTGGCCTTGCAAGTTTTTTTTCCATAGAATAGAGCAAACGCTGATCATCATCCCAGTGTCTCCGTTTTATTGGTGAGCTATTTCTGGCCAACTTTGAGGAAATGTACAGAGACATATACTGTATTCCCAAACGGCAGTTTAGTTGAAGGACTCCCCGCTGAGCTGAAAGCCCACCTCAGTGTGGCTATAGGACATGTGTTGATGCTGTGGTAAAATTGGATTTGCTGTTTGAAATGACTGTTTGGGTACAGAGCTGTAAAGCTGGCAGAAGGATCCAGACTGATCCACAGTGGTATAGTGTGCACTCTCTCTGTATACCCTTTGTTTTCCTCTGTAGCATCTCTGTTCAGCGACAGCTGCTGGTGGAAAGTTCTGAGGACAAAAACACAGAGTTTCTGGAAAGTCCAGTCAGCCGTAAACGACTGTAGGAGCAGCACATCCTCAGCTACTTGTGTACAAACGACCTACAAGACCAGAAGTAACAATAAAACACACACTCACTGGTACAACAAATGCCCATCACCCCACTGTCAAACTGAGCAACACAACGTGATGGGTGAGGTTAATCACATGGCACCATGCCTCAGTAACTCCTTCACAGCTTTCCACAAGCCTGTACAACACCAAGCTGCTAGGTGATGGTGACAGACCAATTCCAACCTCTCCTTAACAGTAAATGACCTCCGCTAGCAAAACTGTTTCGGTGCTGATCAACGAAGCTCATCCTTTGTCTCTTGCCACGACAAGTAATTAATGATAGCAGAGGCATATGACAGAGACAATACGTGCCCCTTAATGCCTCAAGACTCCCACGCTCCGATGCTTCCACCAGTCCTCCCACATACTGGCCACCAGAGCCCAGCTGTACCTCTCCTGAGGAAAGCAATGAGAGCAGAGAAACAGTGGATTGCTCACAAACAGTGTCTTTGAGCCATAATGTGTTGTAGTGTTACACTAAATTACTGAGTAAAATAAGCTGTTTTACAGCAGACAAAACACAAAGGTGAGAAGTATTTTGCCCCCGTAGTGAACTCGGTTCCATGTTTGATTTCTACTAAAAGAAGACTAATTTCATAGAGTACAAGCTGTGCAAGATCCCCTCTGCCTTCACATGCAGCCTCCTTAATCACATTACTTGTTGACTTCTGGATTTTGGATAGAAGAGATGTGAAATAAAAGACAACAGTTCTTTGAAGACATGAGAAGCATTTTGACAGGAGTTGAAGCAACTTTCAAATTTCAGTGAGTCTTCATGTAGACGAAACACTGGTGTGGGCAAAAGGAAGTAGCGGTAAACAGGCTCATAACCAAGCACTCCACTTCTGACATGAGAAACAGGGCAAAACCACGCAGACAGCACTGCTTAATGCAGCTGAGGCCAAAAACGCTTTTATACCCATAAAGTGATACCTAAATGACTTCACCAGTAACCTGCTAATAGCCACATACATCTAACACACTCAGCTGAGAGAGACATAAAGGGAAATAATTCCCCAGACTGTGAACACTGTCCTCAGACAGTTGACTGTAAGCATAGCTTGACCTGTCCACTCATCCAAAGCAGGAGGCCGCTGTGGGGAAAATGACTAGCAGCTGTTTAAAAGGCTGTGGACACAGCCAGCATCAGTTATGTAACTGTGCACTGAGAATCCTGCGGCCTGAGCATCATCACTTGTATGCAAACACAGACCTCTGAGGATAACACAGTGGGGGGATCAGGTTACTTGCTAATTAAATCTCACACAACACCAACACGTGCCCAACACCATAATCAAACACATAAAAGTACACACAGCAGTTGTTGCTGTCAGTCTGAGTGTTTCAAGGTGAAACGCCACAGGCAGAAGGGGCTGCAGTGGTTTTGAGAGATATCACACTAGATGCACTAATGTGTAAACACCTGGGACAGGGAAAGATCCAGAGACGAGGAGCGAGGCAGCGGGAGGAAGCTCAAGTAAAAAAAAGTCCCGGGTTTTATCAAAAGCAGGCCAGCAAGGCGTTCTTACCTTCTCTGGGTACATGCTGTCCCAGTCCACCGAGTTACAGTACTGAGCCAGGCCCAGAGAGAGGGGCAGTGAGCGACAGGCGAGGGACTGAGCAAACCACAGTGAGCAGTGGAGTGAGGAGAAGAAGAGGGAGAGAATGGGAGTGAGCACATTAAATAGGTGATGTACCCCCGTCATACGCCATGTGAATATACGCCACGCCGCATCGCAGACTGACAGGCAGAGCAGCTTCACGGACGCTAGAGCGCACAGAGCTGCAACCAACAGGGTCGAGAGAGAGAGAGAGAGAAGGCCATGAAGCACAAAGTCTCTCCTCTGCCAACTGTGTTCTTCAGTTACATGACAGCTCCTGCAGTTTATGAGCAATTATATTCTCAGTTTAGATGTTTCAGCTCACCTTGGTAGAGGCGGAGTCATGTGACAGTTTTTGGGTTATTTACATCGGTCTATTAAGGGCAGATATGTGAGTGTAACATAGTTTGTGTTCAGACATGTCAGGAGGTGAAAGAGCAAAATTCATAATAAAGTTTCACAATGTAAGAAAACAGAGTCTGACAACCAACCTGAGTCATTTGCTGCAATTTACCTTTTGTCATTCATCCTGATGTCATTTTCATGTGAACCTGTTTATGAGGGAGGTACAAACCACTTTGTTTAGTGCAAAGTCATTTTCATTTGAAAGAGAAGTACAGTTTTTGTTGTTCGAAGAAATTCACGTTTTTCTCAATAATTAAAACAGTATAACTAACAACAACCTGTGCAGCTGCACCCATCACTTCCAGGCTCAACACAATTTTGGTTTTTTTTTCATTGATGGGACTATTTTTTGGGTTCTTGCACAGGATGACTGATGCTCTCATTCAGTCTTGAAAAGCCAAATGTGGGAAACCATAAATGAGGTTTGCACCTGGGTATTGTTCCAAACAAATTTGATACCAGTACTTTAACTACAATACCGGTTCACTTTATTCTGCACCAGTATTACAAAATACATTTTTGGAAAAATGTATATTATATAAGGCATAACTGTACAAATCTTGCGTTTTAATGTGTTTAGAGGGGGACAATTTACCTCAGTTTATTTTTTGTAGCTACAATTTCCCTAAATGCCTCACATGCTATCAGTAGATGCTAGTTAGCCACCTGCGCAGAGAGAAGCTTCCAAATACTGTAGTGCACGCAACTCAGACAGGTGTGTGACTAAAACTTGGTCAGAAAACATTAATAGGGAGTTACAATGTTAGATTTATTAACCTAAAATGAAACAGGGATTTTATCAACATGGGTGGGTCGCCCAAGTAAAGGCTAAGTTTAGTTGCTGCTGTAGCTCACTGACGCTGAAGATTTACTCTTGCATGCACGTAGCAAAAGTTAGGTGTTTTTAAAAGAAATGTGTAAAGTGTGGATACAGCCTAAGTATCAAAAGACATTTTTCAGTTGTTGAGTGTGCTGAAGCAATTCAGTCAGGGCCATAAAAATTAAAAAATTAAAAATCTAGTTTGGTGCTTCGATCCCTCTTGCCTGATTGGTTCACTCAGTCAACTACAAATTTCTCACAGCTGGGAACACATGCCCCCATTTTACAATCATTTATGTAACCATAACATAACTGCAGGCATCAGAGACTCATAATTGTATTATTTTATATTGACTTCTGTGAGTTTGTAATAGATCTCGGTGTTACTTGTAATTATGTTGTTTGTCTGAAACTTTATGTAAGACGTTGCTGCCCGTCTTGGTCACGCTTGCAAGAAAGATTTTAATGAGGTTCCACTGGTAAAATAAAGGTTCATTTAAAATAAAGAAAACATCAGATTACAAAAGCTGATCTTTGATTTAAATTTGCCATGGTAGTGACTAGCTTACAGTGTGTTGCAGCAGTGCATTATCTCAATGTTTATATGGTGAAAAACTGTGAACTTCTCTGTACAATGATGCATTATATGCAGTCGTAAAGAAATTTCAATAAACCTGCTGATGCTTTGTTGTGGCAGCTGACTTATAAATATGAAGTCAAATACAACTTCAAGATTTAGGAAATATATATCTTACTGATAATAGAATTTGGATTGTGAAAACAAAACAAGCCCCAGTCATGGAAAACGGGACTGTGTGTAATTGTGAAACTAAAACCAAATGAGTCTCCACTGTGACTGTGTTTTAGATGAATCCCCCCCAGAGCACTTCCTTGTTACTGAAAGCCAAAAGGTCAATAAGCTGGAATTGGTTATGGCAACATAAATAGAATAAAGAAAGGAGTAGGGGTGCAGTTTCTCTAAAGTACCAGTTTTATATAACTGCAGGAGGTAGAAAAACTGGTGTGACACTGTCTACATTAGCCTGGCCTCTCTGGTTCTCTTCATTCGTGTGAATTTACTTAATCTCCATGAGCTGATACACTCATCACAGTGAGTGCTGTTTGGAGCAACACCAATTCGTCTCACAATTTTAGTCGTCCAGAGAAGGCCAGTGAAATCACTGCAGTTTGACGTAGGAGTTGGGAGGAAATTGAATCAGCAATGTTCAATGCCACCTGCCTAATGCAGCATTACGTAGCTGCTTTCCAAGCTTCAACAGTTTCAGTGGTGTGGGAGTATCACACGATAATCTGTTTCAAAAGGGTTTTCCACTGTGTGCTAAAAATAAAATACCGAGGTAAAGACTGAATATTCCATTGAAATTCAGAGGCATCACTGGCTGCTTCAATCCAACACTGCTCTTGTTAAAAATCTACACCTGATGACAAAAATTTTAAAGGTGAAACGCAGCACCTAACACAGCGGACACGATTCTCCTCATCCCAAAGCTTGATGTCAACATCAGCTCCTTTGGTCGTCCTGACGTCCCACCCCTTGGGGCATGTGGGTTTAATCCTCTGGTTGTATCACAGAGGCACGGCTCAGGATGGATGTGTGGGAGAAAAAAATAAAAACAGTGGTTGAAGTGTTGACCAGGAACCCTTCACTGAAGCCACATCTGAACTGCAGAGACAGGTGTGCAGAGAGGAGTGCAAGTCTGAAGATACAAGAGGAAGCAACTGAGACAGAGCAAGCAAGAAAAGTAGAAGCGCAACTAAAGAGCCCAGACAGAGGAAAAAGAAGAAAAGTAAAAAGAATGCAGGCAGGCAGATAAGCAGAGAGGCAGACTCTCACATGAACACAGCCGATGCACTATTTGGGCAAGTTTTTTTTTTTAATTTTAATTATTTTTTTTATTAGATTATCCAAAGGTCCAATGCTTTACTTTTAGGGGAAAGCAGACCTTCAGTGGCTTTGCTTGCCTGCTGCCTCACTGTCTGTGTGTGTGTGTGTGTGTGTGTGTGTGTGTGTGTTGTGGTGTGGTGTGGTGTGTGTGTGTGTGTGTGTGTGTGTGTGTGTGTGTGTGTGTGTGTGTGTGTGTGTGTGTGTAGGCACTGAAGCAGGAATGTCAAGTATGCACTGGAAAACAAGCCGGGCCTCCTTTTCAGCAGGTACGGGAGTAAGACTCAGCACAGCTCCAGATTACAGGGCACAACAGACAGAGATGCTTACAGCACTGCTTGCTCTGGTATGTAGCGGCATTTACAAGGTCTTTATATAATAAGAGCAACTCTTACACACTTCAAAAGATTTTAGGTTGTTTGGAAATTAGCTGTAAAGAGTTTCTGCAGAAGATTTGAGACTCCACAGGCAGAGCTCCTTTAGAAGAGCATGTAATTAGCAGGTTATTGTGGCGCTGCATGTTAAGGAACAGGATTTTATGTACAGTAAACTAAAGAGCTTCGGAGGACCCTTAAGTGAGACAGAAAGGCTTTCTCACCAGCCACCACACTGTCCTTTGTATGAAAAATACCTGCATTCTGCTTCACGTGAGAGAAACTTCATGTCACAATAATGATTCAATTCACCGCACCAAAATAGCAGAAGGAAATTCATCTAACCTTTCTGAAACTGAACTGCACTCAGGAGTCCCAGCCGACCCCACTTAGCTTAGCGGTAGATTTCATTACACTGCAGAGCCCCTGATACACAGTCTCAGCCTTTGCTCTGTTGCACAAGTCAGCAAACATAGGAGAAAACCCCCTCTGCGTTTCATTCAGAGGGGGGAGAAACAACAGCGGACAATGAGCAATCCATCTGCATCTCATGCTCACACATTCACCACATCCACTTTTAATGCTCTCCTCCATCTTTAATGGTGACCTTGTAATGTTGCTCTTTCGAGTTGTTCATCTCACCGTGGCATCCATTCAGAGGTTCACGGCTCACAGGCTACAACTCATCTTCAGATTCACCCAAACATGAAAAAAGATCTGTCTGGCCTCCTGTCCCCGGGTCTCGGTCATCCCACAGGGGCTTTCAGTGGCTCTGCCAAGGCTCAGGGCCCTTGCACTTTTGTCTGTGTCTCACTACATCCCCTCCCTTGCTACCTCTCTTCTCCTCCTCCTCCTGCTTCAGGCACTGCCAGCAAGCACCAAGACCACACAGCAGGCTGAGGGCAGACAGCCTCTGGCCTTAACTCAGCTGTTTCCTTTTGTTTTTAAACCCTTTGAGAATTTGTCTGGATGCATTTGCAAGCCAGTTATGTCAATGTGGCAACAGGCATCCTTAGAGCTGGACTTCCAGGAGATTTCCCTGAAATAAGACGTGATACTTGAAGACGGCTTATTTTAGGGGAGTGACTGATCCAGCTTGTAATCTCAGAGAATTAGTGGTTTCATTACTGACATGGAGGGCACAGACTACCAGGAGTTACTTAACAGACAAATGTGCTGGTGTTGTGAAAGAAAAGGGAGGGTACAGTGGCAGATACCTTGTTTGGGTGTGATTGTGTGAAATGATTTGAAGGCTGTGGTGTTTCGGCCCTCTCGAGGTCTTTCTAATCAGACGATGAATGAGCGCAGGGCAGCCTGCTGGCTCCACAGCGCAAAGCCACAGACACAAACACTTCCATAGCCACCACATCTTCCCCTCTGGTGACACATCTCTTGAGGAAGAAAACAACAATCTGGTACCAAAGAAAAATAACTTTCTTTGCGATGATAGAGACTGTGTGGTCATGTTTTTCTCTAAAATTCTAAATAAGCACAACAGCTGTGTCTTAAAAACAGAATAGCTGCAGAGAAAGCCAAGATGTTTATGTGAAAAACAGGCTTTAAATCATATGGTTTGCCACATTCTTTAAGAAAAAATAAACACTTTATCCTGTTGCCAGGTTGCTAGGAAGTGAGGAAAAGAGGTTTATTTTGCCAATCCCTTAAGAGCATAGGAGCTGTTCTTTTAGAAGGAGGAGGGAGGACTTTGTAACTAAACAGGGCTCAGAAGGATGGGGCTGTGAGATCACCAACCCAAGCAACCCGTCATAGTGCCGAGGAGGTGGGGAGAGCACAGCGTCAGCGTCAGCGTCTGCCAGGGCCTCAGAGATAAGCAAATTATACAAGGAAAGCATGGAGAGACACGGAGGCGTTAATCGCCACCAGGACATCAAATCAAATCAATTAGAGGTGGCCAGCTGGCACTTCGAGGGATCCATGTCAGTGACAAATCCTTCAGACAGATCCATCTATCGTGCTACCCATCCATTCATCCAGTGACTCCTTCTGAGTGAGTGTGTACAGGAGAGGGGGAAGTGTGTTTGTGGAGGGAAAACTGAACTGCTGGTTATGGACAGAAGGAAACTAGAGCAACATGATGCAGCTCCTTTATTTCATTCATTTTAGTTAGTTCTCATGTTTTCTTATCTATAATATTTTTTCACATTACTTCAGATGCATTTTCATTAACTACAACTATGATAAAAGTATAATAATTATTACTCATAGTCTAATCCCATCACAGTCAATAGTAGTCAGCATGATAAGTCCCAGGTTCTACCTCACATTCCAGGGCAGAAATAAAGTGTGTCCTAATTATAGTTTAGTAATGCAATCCTCAGAATGCTTCTGTTGTTTGGATTTAAATCTCACACTATCACACTGGATAGTAGAAGAGGAAGCTACTAGTACCAAGGCCCCGTCTCTCCACTACCATGGTTCAGCCAGCAGTGTTAGCATTGCGCAGCAGTTATAGATGCAGCAATACAATCCAATGGCTCAGTACTGGGAGCACCTTTATTAAGTTAATAAAATTTCTGACAGATCTGCTTTAAATTGAGTTTCTTTATCAATTCAATTAAATTGTATTTATATAGCGCCAAATCACAACATAGGTTATTTCATGGCACTTAACACATTTAAAGTCCTTACAGCAGAACTTTACAATATTATACAGAGAAACCCAACAATTCAACAATTCCTACATAAGCTAGGAGGGAAAAACTCCTCCTTAAGGGAGAACTACTGTTATAAAATTCAGCGTTTCTGCTTATTCAGTCACAGCACAGTTTACTCCTGAGTTGATGTTGCAGGGATAAGATTTTTTCAGATTTCAAATTGTTTGTTAACTTGGTTGTTGTTTTTTTTATTGTCCTCTTGACAGTTAAACAAAGCAATGCTTGCAGTCCTTTACTTTACTTTTGTTGCTTATCTAAAAATTAGAGCCTATATACCGTTATATCTGCCAGACGATTTTATTGGCTGATTTTTTTTTTTTTTTTAAACTTTATTTAACCAGGAGAGTCCCAATGAAATTAAAAATCTCTTTTCAAGGGAGACCTGGCCAAGACAGGCAGAAACATAAGAAACACAGTTACAGGCAGAAGAATACGGAATGAGACAAGTTAAAAGAAACTAAAAGTTAAGAGTCAGTTACATAACCTGGTTAATTTAAAAACATTGACATTTTTGGGAACCTGCCTCTATTTCTTTCATTTTAGATTTAAAAGCAGTAAGTGGTATCAGCTCTTTGAGTTTTAAATCATTCTGCAACATATTCCATGATGAGGGTGCAGGTCCACTTTTATTGACTGTTTATATAAATAATCTGTTTATATAAATATATAAATAATCTGGGCCAAATAATAATAATAATAACAATAATCTGAGACTTATTTTCAAGATAGCTCGTGAACCAAGTGACCGCTTGCCCCGAGAGCCCTGAGTTGAGGAGCCTTAAAACATCATGGTCAACTGTGTCAAATGCTTTAGACCAGGGGTGTCAAGTACAGACAAATTAAAAAATAGCTGGGTCACCACCTTTAAACAATGGGAGAACAAAGGCAAATTTCCATTTCCTTGGTATTTCCTTATTTTTCATTGTCAGATTAAAAAAGATATACAAGAGGCTCTGCAACAAAATCAGCAACCAATTTAAAAAAAAATAAAAATAAGGGTCTATACAGTCAGGCCCTGAAGGTTTCCTATGATCTAAGCTTTTTAGGGCTTGATAAACTTCCTGCACAAAAAATGGGATAAAATTAAAAGAATCACAAAAAGATTTAAAATCATTAGACACGGGCTTAAGCCAGTCCCAGTTAAGATCTCCAGCTAAAACAATTTCACCTTAATTTAGTCTGGATAAAAGGTGTATCAGTGACTGTAATGCCTCATTTGAAGCAGATGGAGGCCTATAACACCCAACAACGGTCATACAAAGGCTCTTAGAAATTTCAACATCCACTGCCAGAAATTCCAATTGCTTGCAAATCGATTCAGACAGAACCACCTTGACAAGAAATTTTGATTTCACATAACAGGCAACTCCGCCACCTTTCAGATATGACAATGATGTCGGCATCTATTGATTTGACCCATATTCTAATCATATCCATTTTCGGTAACAAGCTTCGCACATTAAAATGAATAATATGTAGACCAGGCAAAGATATAAAATCAGCTGGCGTCTGAATACACTGCAGCTCAGGGCCAGGGTTATGCTGCACATTATCAGATATAAGCAATAATAAAACAATCAACCATCTCTGTTTAGAAACATTACATGGCAGTTCCTTTGACATTTCATATCTGAAGTCCAAACTAGTCCTCTCACAGCACGCAAAGTAGTTATTTAAAGCCAGAAGGCTTTGGAGGCGGGGTGCGTCTCTGAGCATACTCCTTGAAAAGTTTATGTCCTGTGCCGACTGCTTCAGGGTTTGCACGGATTGTACTGCAGCCATGAAGCAAGTGCCTCCATCAGCAATGTCCGACAGTCAATACGCATTGTTAGATGTACTCACCCCGGTACGATTCGCTTGCTCCCAAGTCCCACACAAACAACACACAAAGTAGGGCCATGAGAAACGCCATTGTCTCTGTCCAGAGAGAGAAAGTGTATGTGTGTGTGTGTGTGTGTGCACGCTCACCCGCAGCAAGCCGCAGGCAGAGGAGTTGGAGCGGGGTGGGGGGGGGTGAGGAGGAGATGCGGTGGCGTGGCCAGGTGGAGATGCCAGGCAGGTGACGGTGCAGCCCTTGAGACCGGTAAAGAGAGATTTTCCGAGGATTGGAGCAGTGTATCCCGATTAGATGGTCCAGGAAACAGATGACCCCACAGTCCCCAAGAAATAAAGTTTGCAAAGGCACTATGTGTATACTTTGAAAAGTTAAAAATAAAAAGACTTATTAGTAAAAACAGACAACACTGAGCACTGACATGGACTGACATGCTGCCATCTTGGTTATATTGGCCTATGACAGAGATACTGTATCAGTATTGACCTATATGTCGGCTGATATTTTCTGACGGAGTAGATACTAGTGGTTATTAAGAAATTGTTCTATTTGTGTGGGTTTTTCTAAAATAATTATATAAAATTATTAAATTCTCGTCAAGTTTATGGGTTCACTGCACTGATATAAGTGTAGACAATAAACTGTAAAATATCTTGCCTCCATTACATATCTTTGTCAAAAGTTCTTGATCACCACATTTGAGGGATCTTTGCAAAAAAATGAATATCAGCTGATCCATCAATATGGGAATTTTTTAACAACCACACATTAGTATAGGCCAAAAAGATCCAGTACTGGTCAAGCTCTACTTAAAATACCGTTGGCATTTCTCTTGTAATGATGCCACAAAGAGCTGTTGGGCACTTTATATCAGAGACATTTTACTACTAATACCAACACTAGTACTGATATGGATGCATGCCTATAAATGGGGGAGAAAACACTGGACAGGTGCATCCCTCGCAGCAGTTACAAATGAAAGTACTAGAATGGTGAGGAGGAATGAGGGTCAGGGACAGGACATATGTCAAGTAACAGATCTCTCTATTTCTCTTACGTGGGATAGTTAGTTCATTTTGAGACAAGGCAATCTTTGCAAAACTTGCTTGCCATTATGTTATCCCATTATGTTGTCACGACTAAAGTAAGCTGCTTAAAATTATTTTTGCTCATAGTGGTGTCTTGTTGTTCATTCATAGAATATCCCACTTGGTCATGCCTACAAAATAAAATATTTAGTAAACCAAATAGAACAAATACCTGACAATAAGTAATTCTAATTTTCTTAAACTCTCAAATCTGCATCATTCTCAAGAATCTGGTGTCCATCCCCACTAATAACTCTCTAAAACCAATTATCAGAATACTGTATTGTCACAAAACTGACTCTTTCTTTGGGCCTCTTTGCCTGCACCCAAGCAATGACAGGAAGCAGTGGAAGTAGGGGAGTTGAAAGAATTGGGTTTTCTGCAGGGTCATTCACTTGCCTGGCAACAGGCCAAACAGGCCAAACTAACACACCATCACAAAGACACAAAGAGAGAGGGAGTAGGTTCCACCTGCCCCTGGAGCACAGACAGCTGCTGAGCTTGACAGGGAGTTCAGGCTGAATCCTGTCTGCTGTCTGTTTCTTATCAGCCCCGCCGGCTTTACTGTAGCTTGACAAAAAAACACTCCAAAGAGCTGCCCATGCAAATGTAAATGGCTGAGAGTGAAATGTGTGTTTATTTTGGCCCGTGTGATTTGACAAGCATGAAATTAATTCTAAAAGTTGGGTGAAGGTAGGCAGCAACACAAAGAACAACCCTTTTCTCTCCTTGAAAGAGGCTTTTGAGGTATGTCTGACCCACAAACCATTTAGCAATCCTGCATTTGAGGCTCTAAAGTTGTAAGCTGTGTTACTGTGCTGCCATTCTCACTTGTCTTTCCTTCATATGGAGCATCACACATGGCATTCAAACTACCACATGCTCTAGCTCACACAGTGGTCCCCAGATTTGACCTACTTTCTATTCAAGCCAGTCTCTCTTTGTTCACTCCATGGTGGAGGAGGCTGCTGCAGCCTGTGGAACAAAGAACACAAGCAGCACTTGGAGCCTTCAAACAAGCTGACCCTGCCTAGATACAGCCGCCCCAAAAATGGCTCCTGAACGCAGACTCCCACTGTCTTAAAATCTCCTCCTTTTCTACTTTGATCTACCTCAGCTGCAGACCAGCAAGGATAAGCCCCAGTTCCTGCAGCCTTCCAGCTATTCTCCTGGCTCAGAGGGATGAGACAGATATCATGGAGGTGGGAGGAGGCCTAAATTATCTGTCTGGGGACAGGAAAGACTGGGGGGATGGAGGAAATTAATTTTATGTTTTCTTTGGGGGGCATGAGGAAGTCTCAGTCACTGCAGATACCAAACCCCTTGCAGAGATAATCTGTCTCAAAGCCTTAACTTTGGATGTAACCTTACTTACACACACCTACAACAACATCACAAAATGTAAAAAGCAAAAGAGACAGCAGAACGACAAACCAACACAACCTAGCAAAAGAGACAGCAGAACGACAAACCAACACAACCTAGCAGTTTGTTCGGTATTTCCCTCTGATTCAATGTACCTGAAGACTCGCAATTACAGAACCCTCCATTTAACATGGAAGCTGTGAACAGACCATTTAGTCTTTAATGACCCAACTGCAACAGCTGCCTCCCTTCCCAAAAAAGAAATGCCCATCTGTACAGCCAGAAATATTATGCTTCAAGGGCAACAGCAGAATGTTTTAAGAAGCATGTACAACTGTTGATACTTTCATCAGGTTTGGCAAATGATGCACAACAATCGTTTGAGGGCAGAGTGGTGCAGCAGCTGATTAACTTATGTAGCCATGCAAGAGACAAGGAGTGAAGAACCTGCAATCTCTGAACACACAAAATTGCAAAATGTGATTGTTGCATAGTCAGCTGGCTCAGAGAAAAAATGAGGGTGAGAAATAAACCACAGAGAATGGAAGAAAGAAGGCCAAAAAAACCAGTGGTACCAAAAATCTGTCATTTCTGTTTGTATGACAGCAGAGATAGAACTGCAGGTGTTTGGATGCTGCCAAATGTCTACACAATGGACTTGCGGACTTCAGTCATACTTACGTCGACATCATGTCAAGTCTGCGACATTTTTAGTTGACAATTGGAAAAACTACATTATATCCGTATTTCAACTAATTGTGAGTAACTAAATCAGAAAAGCCAGGCAAAGTCTGGCGAACTCTCTGGAAGCTGCAGAAAGTCAGCTTGAAGCCCCTTGTGGACTCGATGAACTGAGGATTTGGACCGAGTGGTGACTCCGGACATTTAGTACTGTGACTGATTTTTACGTGGATTATCCCTTTAAACTACAAAAGAATGCACAAAGTCAAAACTCATAAATGCATCAAACAAAGCACATCCTGGGAGGACATCATATGTAAATAAGGCAGTAATTTACCTGCATGTGTTCTGTTGAGCTGCTGCTCAGCTCGTCCCCAGACTCCGAGTCATTGCGGAGCTTGTTCAGTCCCTCTCCTGGCAGCTCACTTTGAGGCAAGTTCTTGTCACCATCTGGACTGTTATTGTGGTGGTTCCCCACTTTGAGAGGAGGCGAATCAGCCCGTGTCCGTGGCAATGTGGAATTGTTAGCGTGGTGATGGTTGTTGTTGTTGTGAAGAAGTACCAATTCGGCCACCAACTTGCAGTGATGGGGACTCCCCACGTTCTGGTTAGCATCCTTGGGCAGAACGGGTGGTGTGACACGGTCAGAGGATGGTGACGGGGTGGAGGAAGGTGACGGGCGCCCAAAGCTGGACATTTCCGGCTGAGGCCTGTTTAGGTTCTCATTGGATGCCCGGCAGATATCTAAAACAGTGGGCTTGGCCCTCAAGGTGGGTTTCTGGGGGGGCATGAGCGCCCGGCGCACCTCCCTGACGTACTGAGCTGGCACGTAAAAGGCCTTTGTGCCCTCCTCCTTCCTCACTTGCCACCAGTCCTCATTGGTCTTCTTCACTAGCATGTAGCACTCTCCCTGGTGGATAGACACCATCTTGTCTTTGGCCTTGTACTCATAGTCGTACTCCACCTCAATGTAGACCTGGCCCGGAGTGATGGGCGGCCCCTCTCTGTCAGCCATGACTGCCGGAACAAGCGCTTGAACTCTGACCTCAGCTGCTCAGTGACCCAGGCCTGACGGGATCTTCATGTCGACTGGAAGAACTGCTGGGCTGCAGGAGATAAGACAGAGAGGAGGAAGTTTTGTTTCAGATAAATATCACAAGCTGCATTTGTAACAGGTACAAAACCTTTAGCAAGCTTTGGCAGATGAGCAGGCGGCCACCAAACCACATAAACACTCTCCTCCATGTTAGGAACCTCCCAGCCCGTCACACCCCACCTTATTACTCACCTTATCACCACAACCACAAAGGTCTACTGCTGTAATACACTCACATTATGACATGATCTACTGCTGCCAGACAGACGTACTGTATTGGTGAGTCAAATAAATAACACTGCAGGGCAACTCCTCCTTCTGATCCTCAAAAACCACAACAGACAGCCAACACTGATTTCTCTGGTAACCGATATGACTGCTACGGATATCCAGCCAGGTAACCCGATCCCCCTCTGCGGAACTTAAAGTGATGACAAAATGACCCCACACATTGATCCTGCATGCGGTCCGGTGACTACAATGACTGCCTGGAGCCTACGTTCCCTCAGAGGCTGCATCCAAAAATAAAGGAAGGACGTGTCGTTTTATTCGAGTCCTGCCCTGCAGTTTGGCAACATTACTCATTAATGGAGCTACAAGACACAGTCAGAAACCTTTTAAAAGCTTGAGGTGATCTTCTTGCGATGTCACACACCATCAGTGTGAGAGTCAGAAGACAGCTGGGCCTTCACCATTCCTGCAGGGTTTGTTTAGGGATGAGGCCTGTCATTGATCTGTCCGTCAGAGAATATCCCTTCGTCAGTTAACCTAAATAAATACCGGGGCCGGCCAGCCGCAGCTCCCCCTCATATCAAATTCTCCTTCTTCCTCCCTGAAATAGCATCCGCCGTGGACTGACATCTTGGAAGTGCAGGCGGTAAAAGCAGGTGCTTTTAGTGAGGCGTGAGAACATGCGGCTGAATCTACAGGGCCCATCCTTATGTAAAGGAATATGTATACACACTCTGCAACTCGGACTGACAGCTATGCACCCCAAATAGATTTACAGTGGTGAGAGCCGTCTGGGCCAGAATGGGAGCCCATGAGAGATGTTCATAATGAGCTTAAATAGTTTCTGTTTGATCTGTTTCAACACTTTGAAGCACACACACAAATATGGTGTTACATCATACCAGAGCTTTCAGTGTGTGTGTGTCTAACACAGGGGTGGGCAAACTACGGCCACATCCGCGGGCCACATCCGGCCCGTTGGTCTTTTTAATCCGGCCCGCCGAAGATTGGTACAGAATTGCCCAAATCAAATCATATCATAATTATGACTGCATTCATTTGACCTTGTCCTGTAATACCTGGCGGTCCACCAGGTGGCGCACTAGGCGCAGTGATACATTGACTTGATTTTGCGGAGGCCGGGCTGATCTCTGTTGTTACTCTGCTGCTGCTCTGAACCCATCTGCAACAATGAACGGGCCAAAGAAAAGAAAAGTCGACAGCGAGTCCCGAGTGTATAATAAGGAATGGACGACTAAATACTTTTTCAATGAAGTCCGGTCGAAGGCTGTGTGTCTTATTTACCAAGAAACCGTTACGGTTTTAAAGGAATACAACATCAGCCATCACTTTTCCACCAAGCATGCTAATTGCGCCAACAACCAGTCAATGCAGGAACGGACGGCGACTGCTCGGAGGTCGGCAGATCGTTTGCAGCAAAACACCTTTATCTGACAAACTGCCATCCAAGAATCAAGCATGAAGACAAGATGTTTGCTGGCATTCAAATTAGCAAAGACCAGCAAGCCTTTCTCCGAAGGGGAGTTTCTCAAAGAGTGCATGGTAGAGACAGCAGGTATCTGGTGTCCTGAGAGAAGAACAAATTAGAAAACATGAGCTCATCATGCAGGACAGTGACTCGCCGTGTTGAGATGATTGACGAAGACTTGGCTAGCAAGCTAAACAAAAAAGCGGAGTCATTTACATGATATTTCTTGGCACTGGACGAAAGTAATGACATAAAGGACACCGCTCAGCTTTTAATTTTTATCAGAGGGATTAATGACAATTTTGAGATAACAGGAGTTTTTGGCCGTGGAATCCCTAAAGGGAAAAACGCGGGGAGAGGACTTGTATGACGGCGTGTCGGGGGTCATCGAGAGGCTCCAGCTACCTCGGAGTACGCTCACCAACGTTACCACAGACGGATCGACAAATCTGACTGGAAAAAACGTCGGGTTGCTCAAAAGAATCCAGGAGAGGGTGAAAGAGGACAACCCTGAGCAGGAGGACATTTTCTTACACTGTGTAAATCCGTCCTGCAGCTCGACCACGTAGTGAAGCCAGTTGTAAAAGTGGTGAACTTTATTGGAGCGAGGGGACTTCACCATCGTCAGTTTATTAAGTTTCTTGAAGAAAATGACTCTGATCACCAGGACTTGCTTCACCACTCCAACGTCCGCTGGTTAAGTTTGGGGAAAGTATGTCAACGAGTGTTGGAGCTCAAACAGGAGATTATCTCATTTTTGGAGCTACTTGAGAAAGCTGACGATTTTCCTGAGCTGAGTGACACAGATTGTCTTTGTGATTTATCTTTTGCTGTGGACATACTGACACACATGAATGAGCTGAACGTGAAGCTACAAGGGAAAGACCAGTTTGTGCATGAAATGTACTCAAACGTCAGAGCCTTCAAAACCAAGCTAGCTTTATTCTCAAAGCAAATGTCAACCAAGTCATTTGCTCATTTCCCCACGCTGGCTACGCTGAAAGACGTCCTCGACATGAAGACATACAGGAAATCACTGGACAACCTGCACGGAGAATTCTGCCATTGGTTCTCTGATTTTTTGACAAGTCACTTCAGCTGGTGACAAGTCACTTCAGCTGGTGTCCTGTCCCTTCAGCTGGTGTCCTGTCCCTTCAGCTGGTGTCGTGTCCCTTCAGCTGGTGTCCTGTCCCTCTAGCTGGTCTCATGTCCCTTCACACGAGACCCTGAAACGGCGCCACAGGAGCTGCAGTGTGAACTGATTGATCTCCAATGTGACACCGTCTTAAAGGAGAAGTTCAACTCTCTTAAACTGGATGAGTTTTCTGCTTCATTAAAGCAGCCAAATGTCCAAACATCCAGAAGATGTCCCAGAAGATGCTGGTGTTGTTTGTCTCTACGTACGTGTGTGAACAGACTTTTAGTGTGATGGACACCAACAAAGCACCTCACAGATCCCAGTTGAATGATGAACACCTCAGATCTGTTCTGAGAACACAACAAAACTAACACCAGACTTCGATGCTCTGGCAAAGAAGGTGATCAACAACACTGTTCCCACTAAAAGTGAATGTACGTATTAACACTGTAATGCCTTTTTTATATTTATGTTTGATATGTATGCATCTGGTGCTGGCCCGGCCCGTCTGTCAAATTTTAAAAGTCAATGTGGCCCCTGAGCCAAAAGGTTTGCCCACCCCTGGTCTAACAGCAGCCCAGTCCCAGCACATGATGTCAACACACACATGTCCGAGCCTTTATGAATGACAGCTACTGTCTGTTTTAAATTGTGTGTGTGTGCGTGTATAAATGAGTGCTGGGTGCAGATCCTCATGTAACCGCACCTCTAACACCCCACCACAGACACAATCTACAGTTCACACCATCAGCAGAGGTGCCAGAGAATCTGTGAGAGCTTCCAGTCACGCACATGATAATGGCACTATCAATGCTGCAATGAAGGAAACACAGATTGTGTTTGTGGTGTACCACGTTCTCTGATCAAGGAAATAATATGTGACACGATGGGGCTGGAGTGTGAGAATGTCATGCTGGTAGTTTGTCAAAGATAACTCTATCTTGAGACACTTGGAGACAATTATCCAAAAAATTAAAGCTCCCAAATATGCACCAGTATAACCAAACCCTTTTCCCAGACAGTCAAACAGGTGATTACTGAACTGGCAAGCCACAAAAAGCAAGAATGTGACATTAAATGATCTAATGTGGACTCATGAAGGCCTATTGAACCCTGAGAAACTTTAAAAAAAATCAAGACGGAAACTGGCTGAAGATCAAGCATGACATCACTCACACTGGCAGGGGCCCACAACTCCACAAAGACGAGTCACTACTGTTAACCCTGAATTAAAACTGACTTGTCAGACACAATACAGCCAAAACTTACAGTTCGCGCGGTGTCTTTTTTGGACTGCGGCGATGTCTCAGAGTGCCGGCAGAGGACCAAGGAGAGTACATTTTGTTGGAAATGAATCCCCGTCACCACGTGTCAGAGAACGGTCAAGTCTCAGGGGAGCGTGCCAGCCAACTTGTTACTTTGTAGAGATTTTAATGGTGGTTGTGCAACTACTGACGGTTTGTCGGACCTTCATAACCAAAGACTTGATGTCTCTCCAAAAGTGGGTCTAGAGGTTTGTAGTTCATCTGAGGCAAATATGTAATTCTATAGAAATCCTCAATGAGCATCAACAATCTGATGACACGTGGGAATGATCTTGACTTCTGGTAAACAAAAGAAGTGTCTGACCCCTACATTGATCTGCACTGCCGTATGTATACCGTGAACAAGTAGACATCAGTGTCATTAAGTCAAAATAATCCACTTGCGTAAGTGCATTATGGCAAAGCACTATAATGTAGCGCTAGTGAATGTGGGGTGTAGATGGCAGGGTATCAAACTGCGCATCAACATGGAGATCACGACCTGAGCTTTTTTCTGCATACATCTGCAGACCAGCCACTGTAGCAGCAAAACAGCCGGAGACTCCAACTGCCTTTGTCCCTGTGCTTCATTCAAAACAGATGTGGCTGAACAGCATCCACTCCAACATGTGCTACTGAGCTGCATTTCAACCCCTCGATGCGGGTTATTTGCTGCATATGTGGATAAGCACTGCATTGAAATGACTGTACCGTTTTTCTCCACCACTGTTAAACCCCTAAGAAAAAACGAGCAGGCAGCCTTGTAAATCGTGGGAGCTGAGCGGTCAGAGCATGCCTGGGGCGGGTGGCGGTGGCAAAGGGAGGGTGGGGGGCATAGGTGGCGTGCGGGGGGCAGGGTCCGTTCAAGCCCCACACGGACTGCAGGAATAAAACACAAAAGAGTTTAATCCATGTGCATTCATAACAAAGGGCTCCGACTCGGCATCACGAAGGATTCCCAGGAGCGAGGGCAGGGACGTGCCTGCCGGAGAAAGCCCCCCCCCCCCCGCCCTCCTGAGCCGGGACAAATAGCCAAACACACCGCGAGGAAATTCAAGCTCCACAAATCCGGAGGTGCATGCATCACAAACCGATGCTATCAGGTGGGATGTTTAATTACCCCCCCCCGGCACAATATCTAACACCTAAACATGAATGTTAGCGTGTGGGTTATTTTCCCGCTAGGATCTTTTTTGTGACCATTTCCAGAGGCTCCGTGTGTGGACAAAAAACACTGCAGGTTCATTTGGCTGCAAAACCCTCCGCTTCTGCAACAGCGTGCATAGCAACAAAGTAACTCCGACAGAAGCCAATAGCCTTTCGCTGACCGAAGCAACACACAAATATGAAACTTACCTTAAAAAAAAATTAAAAAAAAAAAAAAAAAAAAAAAAAAGCAAGCTCCAGTGGTCTCTCTCTCTCTGTGCCCTGTCTCGACCGCGGAGATACTCAGGAGGAACTTGTACCACCTATTTCAGTATCGGCTGCTCCGACTGAGTGTACAGCAGATCTCCACTCAGTCGGTCTGTTCGCAATCCCCCGCCTCTCTCAGCCTGTCAAGCTCCATGTGGCAACATAGGTCACATCCGGTTACAGCTTTCACCGTAAAGCCTGTAACCTCCCTGAAGTGTTCATGTTCTGGTGGACTTTGAAGCAAAGTTGAGAAACACGTAAATAAAAGCTACTCCTTTTTTTTATTTCTTCGTTAGCAGGACTTTCACTCAAATTTTCAGGGAACGTTGTGTTTGCCATTGTAACAACGTTTTAGACAGTAAATCACAAATGTATTCAAATTTTTAAAAAGTTAAATTTTTTAACGACTGGGTTTATATTTTTATGCCATAATATCGCTCAAATGTTCAGTTGTGCAACCATGATGTCTATGCTAAAACCCTCTAGCATATTTTCTTGTGTTGTGCTGTTTAAAGGACTGGATTTTTTGGCAAGAATCAGTCCTACATCATTCACTGTCTTACAGTACAATTTATCAATAATGTTAATCTATAAGCATAAAATTGAGAAGCCAACTTTGACACGAAATTACTGTCAAAACTATACGGCAGTGTTCATCAGAGGACATGTGTTTTGTCAGTTGTCATATAGTGCAGTAATAAAATGATTAAAAAACACAATTTGCACTTTATTGTCTCCATATGAAATCTAATAAAGGGTTCAATGGAATGAAAACAAATCTGTAGGGCTTTCTGTATTTAAACATTTTGTAGGGTTTTATTTTGAAGCACAAATGATCTAATTCCGGTTGTAGATGGTGAGTTTTCTTTCAGCTTGATGCAGTTGTCGTCTTTAACCCAGCAGAAGCTGGTCTGTCACTCCCACCCCACCCGCCTGTCAGCGCTGATAGATGGCTTTTAGAGCCCAGCGGCCGACCTGCTCCTTCCCGGTTCAGCACCCTACTGACCGGTGCCTCCAAACCTCAGGTTCGCAGACACCCAGGGGTTTTTCGACGTAGTTCCTTGGACCCTTGTTAAATCTGGAATAATTCAAATGTCAATGAGTCTCTGAGAATGATCATTGTATGACAACTGCCAGGATTTCCATTTCCATTCTCTAATATATTGGGATAAACACGTAAAGATGGTATCCCTCACCTCAGCTGCTCTATCTGGCAGTTACAGCAGGGAGTTTCACCATCCAAGAAGGTTCATGAATGATTTAGTGCTCAGATTATCCAGGAACACAGGAAGTCTTCAATGGAGAACACTCACACAGACTGTAGGAGCACAGAAATCAGCCTCAGGCAATCACATATAAGTTTACATTATTTTAGAATAATGTATTAGAACGTCTACATAAAGAGCACAGCACTGTGTAAAAGCACTGCTTTTTGGTGTAAAGAGAGAAGTGATAGTTGTGAGCACTCCATGTTTTCAGTGAGGATTGTTTTGTGAAATTTAAGGGCTAAAAAGTGCAGGAATTGGGACATGAAAATTATCCGCATTAAAAACTGCTCATTATTTACTCGTGCATGTGATGGGATATGATTTCAAGGCCTTACATCTTCTCTTTTACCCATTTCCACTATTTGAATAAAAAAAAATAGTGCTCAACATGTGTGTTTGTACATTATGTTAGACTCATAATTTTGCGCTGATGTGGTTTTTTTGTTGAAAAACAAAGTCTGATTCTATGCTATTCTATGCATCGTAGGGAGAGAGAAAAAAATCACCAAAATATGCTTTTAAGTTTCAATTTATTATGTCTAGAATAACAATTTGGAACCAAGTATACAAAAACCTTTAGCGAAAGCTGACTGCGGTATTGTAGCAGCAAGTTCATTTCACCAAAACATTACAAGGGCCTTTAGCTTAAGGGATAAAATCACCTGCCTTCCTTGCCCTGAAAGATTAGAGTGGCTGTTCCCACTTGAAATAGTCGGAGGTAAGCTGAAGAGTTAGTGGCTTTTTAAAATATTTGCACCCACAGAAAGAAAGTTAGTCAGACAAAAATGAGGCAGAGCATGCACAAACGGAAAGTAAAAGTTGTCCACAGCTGTTTTGTCTCCCTAAGCTCTTACTGGCCTAAAGAGAAAACGCACCATCATTTCGAACCACCAAGATGCAAGTAAATACACCACTGACAGATCTTTATGATTGTCTTCACGTAATAACTATGATGCATAGGCAGAGGAGTGTCACTAAGAGATCTCTGTACTGTGATGCTGGATATTTTCATACAGTATGGATACAGTAGTTCTGTCCTGGTGCTGCAATGCAACTGTGCAACCTCCATGTAAGACAGTAAAACAGTGACCGTACATTTTCTTTTACAGGATTGCTTGGTTCGATGATTTAAGTGTGTTATTTGTAGCTGTTGGATCAAAAATCTTAATATCTGTGACTCATACTGTGAATTATCAGTAGGTTCACAAATAAATCCTCTGAGAAACACTGAAAACAGAGATCAGAGAAACAAGGCCACTGTTAAACCTTGTTTTCAGTTTTCATGTGTTCAGAAGTTCATGCAGACTAATACAGACAGCCATGTTGGCACAGTGTAGGATAATATCTTGGTAAGTTGCGGACAGTTGTGCATGTAAAACGAAAACTCATCAAATTATATGCAGATTTTTGCAGGGCAGTATTACAAGTTTTGATTGCCTGAGGAACTTAAAAGTCTTTAAGCTTAAAATAGTTGCTGCACAGTTTAGGCTGTACATACAGTATGTACAGTTGGTGTGAGGATTCCATGTGAAAGTTGAGCATGTTGGTCTGGGGCTTTGGCTTCATCAGCATCCTCAGCAGCTGTAGGTGAAAACAGAAGAACAAGAAAATCCATTTACAGGTTGTCTTCCTGGCTAGAGAAAAAAAAAAAAAGTTTGGCCAATCAGAACTGAGTACTCGTGTAAGCTTCTTGAGCAATAATAAAACAGGATCTGTAATGCAAGGTGATGCATTGTTCTCTTGCCTGTTATTGCCTCCTCCCTTAATGCTGGTTGATTTGGATGAGGTTGGACCTAATGACGCCGGGGATGATGGGAGCTCCTGGCAGCTGGCCTGGTCGAATGGGCTTTGCTGAGGTTGGAGAGGCAAAATGTGTCACTTACAGAGCGGAGAGTAGCACACCACTGCTTGGTTGTATATGACAATTATGGAAAAACACGTATTTGCTTTCTTTCATAGAGTTAGATAAAAAGATTGATACTACTCGCAGATCCATGTGATGACTGTGGCATGAGTGCCACGTTACAGTTAGCCTAGCTTAGCATAAAGACTGGAAACAGGACAAAACGATTAGCCTGGTTAAATCATAAATAGTTTGCACTTATATAATGGCGCCCCTTTACGTTAGCAATCTCCCATTCACACACACACACACACACACACACACACACACACACACACACACACACACACACACACACACACACACACACACACACACACACACACACACACACACACACACACACACACACACACACACACACACACACACACATAGATGGCATCAAAGCTACCATGCCAGGTGCCATGGGGACCAACTTGGGGTTAAGTGTCTTGCCCAAAGAGGATCCAGACATTCAACCAACAACCTTACAATTTGTGAGCAAATTTCAACATTGGTGGTTCTAGCCGAAGCTACCTGCAGCTGATTCTGTCCTCAGTTAAAAAAAAAATGCTGTACATCTCCGGCCTCCAAAATTTACAAATTTACATGATAAACTTTATGTCCTTTGTTTAATATGTACACTAAATAAAAAAATTAAAAAATGACAATTTGTAGTTTTTAGTGAGAGTTTTGTGCCTGATATATGTCTTGATGTATAACATTTATTTTTCTGTTCCTGTAGGGAAGTCATTGCACCCAGCTGTTGTTTGCCTTGTGGCATGTGGGGGCACAGAACACATGAATTAGTCAGCTTTGGAGGTGTTTCTTTGGTGTTTTATTGACAGAGCTGGCTGTTTCCCCTTCCTCCAGTATTTAAACAAATTGCCTCCTTACTCCAGCTACATATTCAAAGCACAGCTATCCATTTTCTCATCTAACAACAGGCAAGAAAGCAAATGAATGTGTCCAATGACTCCTTTTATTTAAGATTTGATGTCTTTAGGCTCAAAGTACTCAAAGACTTTAGCCTACTTTTTTTCTCAAAAATATCAACTTATATATTGCCACGGAGGTGTTGAGTCAGGTGCAAGATATAGTTCCATAGACAGTATGCATGTTTCCACCTACCAATCACTGCTGAGGGCCTCCTGCCCATATTTTTGGGCTTGGGGGTGTCCTTAATGCGCTCCACCTCCTGTTGGTAGCGCTTCCGTTCACAGGCTGCGTTCTCTTTGGCCTCCTTCAGGGCGGTCTCCAGGGCTTTGATCCGCTCTGCAGTGGCTCGCAGCCGCTTCTCCATTTTAGGAATCTCACAGCGAAGGTCTGCATTGTCCCGTAGCAGCTAGGGGAACGGAAAACAGATAAGACAGAGTGTGAGAAGGCCTTCAGCCTTCATGCCACCACCAGTTCAAGTCACTGCTATGATTAGCTTAGAGAGGAAGCACTGTGCTATTTGTGTGTTTGCACATATTTTTACCTGTTTGTGAACTTGGGATAGCTGCTCAAGGTTCTTCTCCAGGAGGCAGATCTTTTGTTTCTGGGCCGCACTGCCCGCTGTATCATCTGAGTCCATCTGAGCATTCTGTCCAAGCATAGCAAAGAGCTTTATTTTTACACTTATATCTGTGTCCTTTTTTCCAACTCGGTGTCTAAAAAGAACTCTTGTTACCAAAGGTTTTCAGCCCAAAGCATCCCATTTGTGGCTAGATGAGGTGATGATTTTGGAGGACACGACAACATATTTTCTGAGCTTATGCTCATTGAACCCTAGCCTGAATGCGAGAGATGAGCGCCATGCTGAGGGCCCGGGTCCCTAATTTACAGCTGCTACCTTTGAAGAATCAGATGGCCTACTTTTTGCACACACTTTCTGTTGTGTTCCCTGGATTCATTAAGATTTCATCATGGTGCAAATTAAATGGAGTGCAGCCGTTGCATTAAAAAAATACAGAGCTGTTTGTCTCATTCCAGGTAAATGCTGTGATCGGGGGAACGAGCTCATGTGATGTCACTCCAGACAGGAGACTGAAGCACAAACAGAACAAGATCACACGATGATGATCACAGTGATAATGCACCATGGCATCATTCAGAGAACAGGCGGATAAAGTGCTTCACAGAGAAACTGTGAGGACTTTCTACCTTTTTGACCCTTGTGGCTAAGTCCTTGACAAAGAGCCTCCTCAGGTTGTGAAGTGTCTGCAGCTCCCGCGCCTAAAAGAAGGGAAGAAAACCAAGGGTGTGAACATTAAAGGTTACAGAAAGGTTTTCCTCCACCTCCAAACAAGGGTCGAAGGACAGAGGCCGTCATGAGTTGTTATTGGCAAGTTTGTGATTTTGGGTTATTCAAATTTGATTCCTTGATACAGAAGTAGGGAAAATAATTTAATCTGTGGCGCTTAAAGCTCATCCCAACATTTTATCAAGAATCTCATCATGTTTTGTCCCTTGGTGCTCATCATCTTGTAAAAAACTTAAGAAAAAGGGATCAAAATACATCAGGTGGTAACCTGTGATGGGATCACAATTAGACAACCTCCTACTTCAAAGTGAAACTTTCTGGAGTTGAGTTCATTTTACTGCCAATAAAACAAATGGTGTTTGGAACTTGACTCGATGAGCTCATTTTGCAAGACAAAAGACAACATTCTTTTGTCTTAAGGGCCTCAATATAAAACCATCATAAATACACATAATGCCATAACAAAATAAAAACATACCTTTACATGGCATGCCATGTCTCCAGTTAATTTAAATGAGGAACTTGACCTACATCATATGCACTTAATCTATTCTCATACAATTAAAGTGGAACAGACATTTTGTTTCTTTTTGTTGTTGTCCAGATTAATTGGTATTTTTTTTTTAGATTCATGAGCTTACAATATGTGAACAGGAAAGTATGAAAGTAGAATCTTGTTTTAATGATCTTATCAGAGCAACAGCAGACAGCCGTCGGTGATGATCTGACTCACACACAACGCTAACATGCTAATGTTCAGCAGGTATAATATTCATCCTGCTCTTCATCTTATTTAAATGAGTTAAGATGCTAATGTTTGCCAAATAGCATTGATCATTAAGTACAACTGAGGCTGATGAAAATGGCATTGAGTGTTGATTACAGGTCATAAAATAACACATTTAAAAATCTGATTGGATGAAAAGCTAAATGATCTTGATTCAACCTGTGTGGGACAACCACATGGTGGATTTGCATGAAAAGTCTGGGAATCACCAAAGTCAGTAGTTTCCATCCACTGAAAGCCATGAATGTCTCTACAAAATATTCTGGCTATTCATCCAAAATTTTTGATATTTTAGTCTCGACCAATGTGGTAGACTGACTGAATTCAACCACAGCATCTCCATTCATTCCCATTCTTGTAGTTACTCTGAACAATCTACTATTTTTTGTACCAAGGAAAACCACTGTTTTCAGTGATGCTTAGAAACCAAGATTAGTTCAGTTGAATTTTTTAAATAAAACTTTGTGACAAAAAAAATTTACACTGAAATAAAACTCCATTTAAAAATGAAGGCAGAAACCTCTCAAAGCCTGGAGAAAATGCTCTCCACAGCTTGATACCACTACTAGATAACCAGATGAAAGGTCGAGTTTTTTTTTTTTTTCTGAACCCACCCTTTAACTAAAAACAGACACTACTAATGATAATAACTGACCACCGTCTCCTCCAGTCCCTTCAGGTCCTGTCTGGCCTGCTCTCGTCTGTCCTGCATCACCCTGCAGTACAAGAAAGGAGTTTTATTGAGAGCATATGTGACTAAAAAACAGTTACGACACAACAAAATAAACATTTTCTCGATGACTAATAGCAAGACATTACGTGAGATCTTGCAGCTGCCAGCTCTTCTCCTGGTCAATAGTCTTGAGCTTCTCGTGGTCCACTCTCAGCGTCTCCTGCTCCAGGACAATCTTCTGGTTCAGACTGCACAGATGTCAGCGACAGAGTCAGTACAGGACCGTGAGTGTCGTTTAAAGAGAGAAGCATTTGGTGATGTGGTGTCTTACTCTTGCAGCTCCGTGATGAGCTTCTCCTTGTTGTCCAGCTCATCTCTCAGGCTGCTGATCTGCTTTTGATGTACCTCTCTGTGAGACTGGATCTGCTTCTCCACAGCTTCCTAAAGACATGCAAGGACACAAACAGTCAACGATTTAAATGGGCACCTAAAATCACACCTTGTGAGGATCAGCCTAGTGGTACAGTACCTTGACTTCATTGGCAGACTGGATCTCTGTGTCCTTCTCCGTGGTATTAACTTTTTCTGGAATGAGACAAAGTAAATCCTGTTAATAGGTCAACCCAGTAAAAAACAAGATTTATTTGTTAAGCTCCCTATTGTCCAAACAACAAAAACCAAGATTATATTATCAGAATTTTTTTTTCCTATTTGAGCTTCTATCAAATGGTAAAAGAACTCCATTTAAGAATTGTTTTTATACATTTTGTTTTATTAAGAAGAGCCATATCTAAGAGCCAATACATTTTTTTTTTTTACATATTATTCAGAAGTCTAATGCAGATTTTTATTTGTATTTATTTAGCCAATAAGTAAACTGTAATACATCTAGAAGTGGAAAATTTAAATTTGCAAATATTTACTGCAATTAAGATTTAAGCAGATATTAGTTTAAAATGGTTAAATTCAGCAAAAGATACAAAAACGTGTAGATACTCCAGTCTAAAACAATGTACAGAATCTATTCACAAATATGACAGTAGTATTAATCAAATTTTTTTTTTTTTTTTTTTAAATCAAGTGTCAATCAACTGTGATGTCAGTCATTGGTTTGTGAAGTTTGGATTTCAGCCATTACCATCTTTTTATTCTGGAGCCAGAAGTGACATATTTGGACAAGCTGGGGGTGAATCGGTCTCTGATTGGGATCCAATGACACTACGCCTCAAACACCTGTCAAACAGACTCACCCCCAAGCATACTGCTTTTCAGGCCTAATATCTAATTAATGAAAGGGATTATTTTCAGATGGACCGACAGAACACTAATCAGAAGGTTTGACTTTAGCGAATGACACCATAATGACTTGTGCAAAAAATTTACCAACTTTGTATTTTATGAGTGAAGTTGAATGGGAGTGTATGGAAGCAGATGCTTTTTGGAGACACCCCTGGGCGGCTTCTAGTGGTATTACATATTAAGGCACTTCAACATCAGCCTCACTTTTTAAAGCCTGAAGCTACATACACTTTTATGTACAATTTATGTTTAAAATTTGGAAGATGTAGTTGGAATATTGATTATCAGATATTATAAGTGGAATTTAGAGGTCCCAAATCCAGATTTCCATCTTTTTAAATTGTATTATTGTAAAGCAGATCTGCTATATAAATACTGAGAAAATGTCAAAAGATTCAGTCCACAGAGAAATGTACACAGCTCATATTCAGCAACTAAGCCGTTTGAACTTCTGTAAATTAGTGATGTCACAAATGCACACTTGTGTCATATTTCTGCCCCCAGCATGGCCCATTGTCCAATTTTATAGGTCAATGAAAAAATTAAGCAGTAATTCCATCGATGCTATTATGCTATAAAACAGAATAAAACCTGTGGTTGGCCTGGGCATGCGTCACTCAGAGAAGAGTCAGACAATCAGAAGAGAGGGTAATTGATATCAATGCACCTTAAAGACAGACACACAACAGCCTGTTTTGTGAAATAAATAAATAACCAATGAAATATTGCAATTGATTGTTCGATAAATAAAACTGTACCAAATGATTCTTAGATACATCTAGATTTTAATGAGCTGTCACTATCACCTCAAGGTTTTTTTTTCTTGGTATAGAAAACAACATTAACTTAGTTGTATCTGAGCGAGGATGCAGTGCTACACAGAACTTTATCAGCTGTGTGTGCCTTGTGTATTAACACTTAAACTAATATCATGGAGAAAATGTCTTTATCAAAAAAAAAAAAAAAAAAAAAAATATATATATATATATATATATATATATATATATATAAAAAAGCAATTTGGTCCTAACTCACCTCAGGCCTTTGTTTAACAGCGGTAGAGAGATTCGTGCTCACCTTGGGCTTTGATCCTGACAATTTCCTCATTGAGAAAGTCCACATTTTCCTCCAGCAGTCTTTTTTTCTGCTCTGTGTTCTGGAGGCAGTCTGTCAGGGACTTGATTTTAGCTTCATACTGGACAACAAGAGGCCAATGAAAGAGAACAAAATTACCCACACAAACTCCGTGACGGCTTCTTTTACATGCAGAATGAACAACGTTAGGCCTGTAGAAACACATCAACTTGTTAAGCCATTGTTTGATTTAGGACCACATGATCTGACATTTTAACGGCCGTGTTTGTCACTATGGCGATAGCCTCTGTGATGACAGCTGTTGTTGAGCAGCAGTTACCTGGGAGATGCGGAGCTGGCAGGCAGTCAGCCCCCTCTCAGTCTCGTCCAGCTTCTGGGTGCTGTCAGCCCTGGTGCTCTCCAGCTGTTTGTTGCGCTTCACCATGGTCTTCACCTCGGACTTCATCTTACTGATGTAAAGACGGGCCGCAGTAAACTCTTCATCAATTAGACCACTGCTCTCTTGCTGCTGAGGGGTCACAAACAAATACTAGTTGGACCCCAGATTTTTTTTTTTTTTAAATCATTCATTGCCATAAATAACGGTTTATATTGTTCCATTTGTTTTATGTGTCTCTACCAATAATTAATGAACAAGTCTGATGACATTCTGTAGTAAAAAAAAAAGACCAAAAAAATACAAAGACTAAAGTAGTCTGAGAAGTACTGAGTGTATGCAAAGTCCTCTTTGCCCTGAGGTGACAAGTTTATTTATCACCAAGAACTAAACACCCCAAAAATCGTCCTGCTGCCTGAAATACTCCCTAGAGTAGCAAATGAGTATTATTCCACCACTAAAAATAGTCCCTAACCAAAACAACAATGCATTTCCTCCCCTAAAAACTACAGTGACCTGCTGTTTTAGGAAATTAGTGAGCCTTAGTGAACTACTGAGAGATTGTTTAACACATTGTTGCAACAAGCAAAGGTTTTGAGTTTAGCTCTGTTGTTAATACATTTTCTGTTAATGGGCTGGTTGATTAACCATCTAATTCTACTGACATGTGATATCTGGGAAATGCATGCATTAATTGTAGCATTAATAAATGCAAGAGACAATGGGTGGAGTGCAGCTGTGATTAGGGTTAAATTCCCACTCTTAACTTCAGTACTGTAAGGCAAAAGCCATTTACAAAATAGCAGTACTGTGTGCTTTTACAAGAGATGCTTGAACTATCACTTCTTAAAATAGTCCGGGCATGTTTGAAACTCTCTTGAAAACCCTACAGCTGCAAATAAACTGTGCAACAATAAACGGATATCATTTGCAGCAGATGGGGTTACCATCAGAAAAAAGGAGACACTCATTCTTCCCACTTGTATGGTTATACAATATCTCTCTAAAAAACACAAGGCAATCGAGTGGTTAACTGATCAAAATAAACACCAATTTACTTATTTGATAAATACTTATTATTTATCAAGAAAATATGCTGAACATTTTTTGGTTCAGGCTTCTCAAATTTGTCTGTATAAAATTGAATAGCTTTAGGGTTTTAGACTCTTGGTCAAACAACTAAGTAACTCCATTTTGACAATTTCACTTCAGCTGGTTCCTGCTTCTGAATTGTAAATTCTGTGCTTTTTTTTGTGGCTTTAGCAATAAATTGATAGTTTTTGAACTGTTGGTCGGACGAGAAAAGAAATCTGAAGAAGACACTGTGGTTGCAAAGGAGCGTTTTTCTCCATATATTTTGCCCTTTCTTCACACCACCATAAAATAACATTGCACTGTTCATTTCATTTCATACCACCTGACACTTTTCCATTCATCAAGATACCCAAGCTGTATTCATTTATTTTATTTTATTTGTGTATATAGTGTGTATTTATTCATTGCTCATATTTTTTTTTCTAAAATAATTATGTTTTATCTATCTTATTTATGTATACGTATTTGTTATTGTGTGCATCTTTTTTGTCTTTCTATGCTGCTGTGACGACCAAATTTCCCCACTGTGGGATTAATAAAGTCTAAATATAATCATCAAATCAAACTGAATGAATGTTCCAAATTAACTGAAGGATTAAATACTTGTTTGTTGCATCCTCAAGCATATCCATCCATCTGCTTGGATAGGAGGTAAAGTTGGATGGGTTGCACGAGTAGACAAAAAGGCAGACCAGAAGAGCACAATGCAAATACAATAAACTGGAAGGATTTGTGTACGGAAGGCAGCAGATGTTTGAGCTACTGTGGTGAACAAGTAGGTACTGTCACTTTTTGTTTCAACAGGCCAAAATATCAACTTTCTTTGTGTCTATCATATTTCAGAATTTTAAACCACGATGTCAGAGCCCAAACCAGTAACCTTAGTGTCATTGCTTCCCATGGCGATGCCTATCTCAGCCAGGTCTTTGAGTAATGACGACATCATCTCAGTGACCCTCTTCTTCTGGTGGTTGGTCATCTCCTTCAGTTTCTGCAGCTCAGAGTCAATGGAGGCCAAGGAGTTCTAGAGGACATTGTCAACACACACAACAAATTGAAATCAGTATCATCACTTCCAACAGATTCAAAACACATGGAGCTTCAACCTGCTTACTGATTTCTGGTTCAGCTCCTCACTGAGAGCCTCAAACTCCTGTGATTTGTCCTCGACTTCCTGACTCTTCTGGTCGTAGTTGACAGCCAGCTCCTCCAGGGCCTGCAGCACCTCCTTCACCTCCTCCTTGGAGGCTTCATTCTCCGACAGCAGTCGGTTCAGTTCGGTCTGCAGGGTGTGGTGGTCACGGCGAGAGAAAGCTAACAGCTGGGAGAGGATAAGAAAGTGATGCTCAGCCTAAGGTGGTCAAGTTTGGATGGTGGTGAAAAGGAACATATAACAGGAACCACAAAGTACATTTCTTTACAGCGAATAAAACAAAAACAGTAACCTAGTAAGGTTCCTGCGCTTGCTAAGGGTGAGTGGCAGTCTGACTTCTCCTGCAGGGCTACTAATGGTCTGCTATCAGCTGTTAGACTGGGTTTGTGCTAACAGGAGCTTCTGGGGGGCTTGATGCACAGTGGGAGAGAAGGGAGGAGAGAGGGTGTAGTATCACCTCCTCCTGGTCCAACATCTGCTGCTTCAGTGTTTCTACAAACTGAGACTGCTGGTTGATCTCGTCGTCCTGGAAGAAGGCAATGATTGGAGGAAAAAGGACAAAAACAGGAAAAGAGAATTAAAATACATCACTTCATCAATTTGTGAGCAGCAGCCAATTTCGCCATCTGCTGGGCAAAAGAAACACTACACATAGAAAGACAATTCTATGGAAGTGTCACATTATGTGAGAGTTCAGTAATGTTAGTGGTGTATAAAGTACCTGAAAGCCACACTTGAGTAAAACTACAGATACCTTACCAGCAAATAAGATTGATAACAGTTAAAATCACAGATTAGAAAATTACTTCAGTAAAAGTCTTAAAGTAGCTGATATTTACTATACTTAAGTATCAAAATAACTTTTTGGAAAGTAAAAGTAAATGTTGTTTTTGAAAAAACAAGAGTTCAGAATTTTGAGTAGATTATTTTATCAATACAACACTAACACCTGTTGAACTGTGGCAAGAGAAAATTTAGCATTAATATCATTCAGTTATCAGGATTTTGTTGCGATTTACTAGCATCAGCAAACAGAAACAAAAGCAGGGCTTTGAAAGCACTTGTTTGCACTTAGGGTGATTTACCAATGATGTGGATTTCAAGCTTGGGCTTCTGATTCTCCAGACCTGCTTGTCTGTATCATCCATCAAATTGAACCATTGTCAAATACTACAGATTTTTATTTGTAGTAACAAAATAACGAAAATGCCTATGGGAAATGTAGTGGAGTAAAAGTATATATTTTATTTAGATAATGTAGTGGAGTAAAAGTGAAAGTCGACAGAAATATAAAATCTTAAGTAAAGTACACATGCTCCCAAAAAATACTGGGTTATGCCACCAAAAAGTAGCAACACAAAACTGTCATTATTACAGATAGCATTACATTTGTACATAATTATATCATCTATATTATCTAAGTAGTCATAGCTAATTTTCAGTATTAATACATTAGACATAAATATGAGATGACCTGGCTTTGGAATGGGACATTTTGCATGGTCTTGCTTGGATTCTTGGTGAAAGGATTGAGTGTAATCATGCTCAGACAAATAGACAGCAGGAACCTGTTGTTTCACTAAAACAGCTGCAGTGTAAAGCTTTATGTGCAGCAGAATTGAATGAAAAGTTTAACATTTCTGTGTGCACAATTACATATCAGTAACCATGGAAACAAGCAGGTTGCCTAACTGAGGATTTTATTTTATTTTTCTTATTGTTGGATCATTACCAAAGATTGTAGTTGTGTTGTGTAAATGATGTTTCACCACAGTCTAGAATTTCAGTAAGTCAAAACCGACAAGTTCCAAGTCCAGTCCAAGTCTTTCTGCTTTGTGTCTTAAACAAATCCATATCCATCTGTCACCAGATTTAATACCATTGTATTTATCTTAACAGTCGTTGCTGTGATAGAATTACAATTGTTTGTCATTTTTTAGATAAAATAATTTGCATGTTGTTGTTTGTCTTTTATTGACCACAGTTTGTATGTCCACTTAAGATCACATCAGATATATAATGTGTTGTCTGTCAGTGGACAGATGCACCTTTCCCTCCTTCTCATGCACATTTTCATAACATATTTTGTTATTTTAAGGCTTGGGGGGAAAAACAAGTTGTTTCAAAATGGTTCATGTCTGAGAGAACTCAACTCAGTGTTTCTGAATGTTATTAAGTGGAGGCTAAGGTCCCCAGATTACAGACTACAGTCACACTGCTGAGAACTCCTTGTCTGCGGCAAAATTGTACAACTAATATTAGAAAACTAAGTATATAGAATTCAAAATCAAGTAACATTTCTTTTGTATTTTCATACATTTACACAATATTAGCATATCTTGTCTAAAGTGATGTGAAGTTAATTGTATTAATAATATTAATAACTCAATAATACGTATATTATCCTGATCAGAACAAATTCTCCTGCAATACATTTTTATCTAGATGCACTATTATCTAACATACAGCACAGGGGCAGCAACGAGGTTCAGTTGTGGGCCACTTTTGGTCTGGCAAAAATTAATGTGTGGTGGAGATGCAGACCAGCATGTTGTCAATGTTTCCTTTTTCTCAAAGAGTATTTTACTTAGTGGATATTTTATTTCTTTTAAGTATAACATATGGTAAGAAGCACTAAGAATTTTACTTGATGGGTTTTCCACAATCAATATAGAGCGACTTAGTCCATTTATGGTGGAATGAAAATACTGTTGTTAGTGTTGCTTTTGACAAAGATTTCATCAAAACACTAGGTCTGCTAAACTACTACTCAAAGTATTTGTGTTTATAACACCAATTATTGTATATCATAAGTTATAATAGATTAATTGGGGTTTAAACAAGTCAGGAAATTACAATGTGGCCACTGTTTCAGTATCACTTTAACAACATTAACAGAGGATAAAATGCTGTCATGTATAACATGATATAACAATGTATGTCAAAAACTATGCAAATTATTATAAGAAAAAAGTTCAACTATTGTTATTGCAGATTTTGTCCATAGGCCACTGTTTCAGTATCACTGTAACAACATTAACAGAGGATAAAATGCTGTCATGTATAACATACTAACTCATTATTACAAATACAATATAGAATATAATTATCAATGATGAATTTTTTTTGTGCTGTTATATTTACATGATAATGATGTTACTTTATGATAATTAAATTCAGGATTCATAGATGTACTCATTAATATATTCATTGATGAATTGCCACCACCTGAGATCAGTGACATTGTTCTGAGCGGGCCTGTCATACAACACTATAGGCATGAACACTCAAGTGTGTCAACACACTGCTACAAACATGCTTGGTGTACACAGACTGTACTTTCCTAGCAGCTGTAAGAAGAGTGACCCCTTCAGTAAAGGGAACATCAAACATGTGTTGTTCCATTACCTTGTCATCCATCTCTTTGTAGAGCTTAGCCATTGCTGCCTCTGTCTCTGCATCTGTGAGTTTGACTCCAGGCAGGGTGCTGGGGGCAGGCGTGGTTGCTGTCTTGTCATTGTTGAGCGCAGTGTCCAGAGCCTGGACCTCTGCTTTGGCCTTTTCTTTGTCAAACTGCTCCTCTGCTGGCACATTCTCTCCTGCAGTGAGCAGCAGAAAGATAATATGAGATGATCGGTTCCAGTCATCATTCTCAAAGTCCGTTCAGACCTGGAATCAACATGGGTTCTGGGTGATCCGATCACAAGTGGACAGCTATACGTACATTTCTTCACACCTGCCATTATTATGTGTTTCAACATGAGTCTTGGGTGACCACTTGTGTTCGGATCTTACTTCACTGCTGCAAATGAACATGAACATCATGTAAAAATACCAGTAAATAAAATCATACGTAAACAGGAGGAGAGAAGAGTCAAAGCAACAGGCTTTTAACACAATGAGGCATCTTTGATCACTGAAGCCTCATTTTAATACGTCCTTATTAATTATGACATATTTCACATTTGTAAATGTCTGAACACTAGAGTGTGTAATTCACAACTTAAATCGTTGGGCACGACCTGATCACATCCGTTCAGGCTCAGATTATATAACTTTTACAGCAGTGTAAGAATGACGGGTCTGCACTCCAGTGGATAAATGAACAGTGTATGGGTGTGGGGGCTCTTCCATACTGTGGGTCTGATGTGTGTGAGAAATATAACATAGCCACAATTCAGCTGTGCTCTGCAGAATCACACAAGGTATTTTTGCTGTTGAATTTCAGAGAACATCAGTTGAGTAAGGGGTCCTTCAATGTCGACCAGGATGCATTCACACTGCTGCAGGAATTCAGCCGTATGCGTCCCAGACCACCTCCGAATGTGGTCTGAGCTGATCAGATATCACTGCGTATCAATCAATGCGTCTTCAGTGTATTCATCCCTTTACTTTGACCTTTCACTTTGATCGGATCACCCAGAATGCCTGCTGTTATCAGGTCTGAACAGGGCCTAAGTAGAGTTGTTCGATCTGTTCCCTCCCTCTCCAGATGCTGCCTCAGTGAAAATGTGGTATAACCAAAAGCAATGAAGACTCTAGACTTTGCATCCACTCCTTTCTTTAAGGCATCAATAGTGTAAGATAAATACGTTGATGAAAATCATAAACTGTTATATCTAGTATTAGTGAAACAGGCATGATCATGCATAATTTTTTTAAAGGAACTACAGTAATAATTTTCATGGCATTGCTGATATCTAAACAAAGGAGTCTTTCTTCAGGCATGTGTTTTTGAAGTCCAAAATGGGGCCCATGTTTGACTCATCGCTAACAAACAAAGATAAGGATTCTTTGGCGCATGACTGAATGTTTTGGCTGAAAGTTTTTTTTATGACATTAAACCAAAATAAACCAATGTTCTCATATCTATTTCTTTTTTTTTTCACATGTTCCCAGGCATATGGTGACTCCTACCTCATTTGCCTCTATTTTAATGACCCCCCACAAGTCTCATAATCCTGCATATGTAGCCTATAAAAACAGGAGCCATTGGACTGGAGCCCATGCTCCTCACCGTTCCTCCAGCGGTTGAGCTCGTTCTCCAGCCAGGTGGCGGTGGTTTTCAGCTTGGTGTTTTTCTCCTTCTCCTTCTCCCATTTGCTCTTCCACTGCTCTGCGGTCAGCTCCACATTGAGACACACTGTGTTCTTTATGGTCTTTGCTCTGGTGAGAGAGACAATATCAACAGCAGCTGCTTCACTGCAGATTTAACTGACAGGCCGCACTTATACAGTTTGGGTCACTAATTTGCTATTTTATTTATGGGGTGGGCCTATTTTGTGTAGCAAAATTTTTGTTTTGCTTCCTATCGTAGTAATCATATGTATCTTATTTATCTTTCTGGATTTTTATTTATTTATTCACGGTCCATACTATGTCAGTAACATCTTTTATAGATCTTTTTTTTAATATATATATCTTTTATTGTGTTGTATGTTCTAATTTAACTTTTTTGCATTTTTGTATTTCCTTGATATTACACTCTGTTGACACTGTGTCCCAGCCTGGCATTAAGCCAAATTGTGTTATACACCTGCCAGTCCACTAGAGGATACTGTGTCAGTGTCATATTTTGCCTCACTTAAGTACACGAATGTATGACCACGGTCAAAGAAGAAGGTCATGTGACAAATTATCAAGAGATAAAGTCCAACTAGGCAAATAGGTCTAGGGTGGCTGGATAGATTTAACCTTGAAGCTGGAGACCAGGATTTGATTCATTAAGACAGCGATGTGGATTTCTCAAGTAACGTAAGATTCTTTCAAACTGTAATATATCTAACTTGCAAAACATATGTTAAGTAGCTTACATGTGTTTTTAACGTTGCTTAATCACTTAATCTCCAGTCCGTAGGTCTTTTGTTGCCTGAACCTAAATGATGAGAGTCTGCATGTGAATCCCAGGTGTCAAAGTCCAGCACTTTGCATGCCCACCACCTGCCCCAACTGCCTCCATGTAACTCTGCTGCGGTTGATAAATTTATCTCTTTCTTCACCAAAAAATATGAAAATGTGGCCTCCAAACATCAGACAAGCAGTGATTACATTTGTCACCAAATGGTAATTGGGAAAACGGTTTAGTCATACTCTGTACAAATGTAGTGTTTTGGAGACAGGTGATCCCGGGGGTGATCCCGGGGGTGACCACGGCGGTGATCACAAGGTTTCAATTGTGTGTGTACCTCTGTCCAAACAGCAATGTCGTCCTGGTCTCTGCATCGTTGAAAGCGGAAGGTGAGCAGCAGATGACCATGGTTGTCCGACAGTTTCCTCCCAGGGAGTCCTGCAGGATTCTGGTCATCTTACTGTCTCTGTATGGAACGTAGCTCTGACAGAGGAAACAAGACCAGAAATTACAGGTAACTTTGTATCTTTATGCACCCACTGATACTTTCACAGATCATGAGCAGGATCTACAACAATCAAGCTTCTGATTTCCTACGTAACTGAGCAATTAAAACGCTATCGATGTGTAAATAAACCGGCTCTTGTGGGCTCATTGAGCTGCTGGTTCCCTTTAGTGTTTCTGACTCACTGACTCCAGGTGCATCTGCTTCAGTAAATTCTCATTTGGACGCCCATCTCTCTCCATTTGGGGGAATCACAGCACTTTATGGCTGAGGTAATTTTAAACTCAAACTGAATGTTTTTAAAGAGAAATCAGTCATGTAGTCACGAATGATCTGGTGCTTGTCAAAGACCTTGTATTGTAACTTATGCCTTGTGTTGTTAGTTTTTATCTGATATGCCTCAGATAAACTGTTAAAAATCACTGGTGAAAAATTACTAACCGTTTTGTGATGTGACAATATTATGGTAAGGATTTGGTTAGGTTTAGGGGCAGATCACGGTTTGGGTTAAAACATGTACTCTATAAGGTTAGAGGAACTTGTATTGTATTGTTGCTGTGGTCAATAATAAACAATTAAGGTTATAGAACAGTCATGGCTCAAATAAAGGTTGGCTATTGACTGAAAAATGGAGACAAGTTTTAAAGTCAAATGTCTCATCGACCCATCCATCCACCCCAACCTTCTTCCTATGACAAACTGTTGCTCTGTAGCTACGTCATCTGACCTCCAGGCATTTGCTGAAATGACTGATGCTGTCTGGCACAGCATTAAAATAATCACAGATTTATTAAGGATTTCACGTTTTCCTTTGTAGAAAAGCTGTTATAAACTTTGGAACACATTTTCCATATTAAACTGCCTCCTGACTGGGGGCAGCCGTACTATAATTTGAGCAACCCACCCCCCTTTTTTTTATATTTTTATCAAGGAGTGTTGACAACTGTCTCACCGAACCCTCTGCCAGGGCTGAGATGACGTTTCCCAGTGAAGACAAGGACTTGTTGATCATCTTGGCTTCATCCAGCACTGTGCCCTCTGCTCCAGTTTTACCCACCTTTGAGTCACAAAACAAACACTGTTATGATTTGGACTTAACTCAACTCAAATAAAATTAAACTGGTCCCAACCTGGTCATGACTCATCAAAAAAAGACACCGTTCATTATAAGTAAAATGATGGGGATGCGTAAAGGATGAATCAGTCACACAAAGATGTTAATGGCTTTGCTGGAGCTTGTTAATAGTTTACAGTATACTGATGGACGTTTATTGTAGTGTCCCCTGCTGAAATGAAGTAGCAGCAGCAGGAGGAGTGTGCCATTAAACTTTCATTATGTTAATCCAGTCAACATAAAGAGACACACTGTGCCACTGAGGGAAAGGGGGATCAGAGTAAAAGGGCTGGCTGTAACTAAGAAGTCAATTCTTAAATCAGGCCTTGTTTTCTCTCTTCTAACAAAACAATCTTCTCAGAAATAAGTTTTGAACTGCATTAATGGGTCAGATTTAACCTTTAGAAGTAAAGTGTTTGTGAAACCGGGAAGAAATGCAGAAACTACAGATATCATGTGAGTATGACAGCGAGAGGTGGAGAAGGAGTGAGAGGGAGTCCATACTTTTTCACTCCCAGCCAAATCGACGAGGTACAGCTTGCCAGTAAGTTTCTGTTCAGTCTGAGTGTTTTCCTGCTTGATGTTGATGAGGAAGATGCTGTGACTCCTGGAGCTGTGCTCGTTCATGTCTGCGATGCACATGAGCACACACGACCAAACAAAAAACAGGAAAATGTTACACAAAACATACAAATAACTGGTTTAAAACACTAACAGTTACATTTTAATGACTTTCAATAGCTGTAACTGGTTTCACAATAGTTTTTTTTACACTGCCAGTTTCTCCATCCAATCATTTCTGTGTATCATCCAGTCCAAAAAACACAATTTTCTTACAACATATGAAAAGATTTGCCTGTGCTTTACAAACATTTTCATAATTTAACATTTTAAATCAACGCTTATTAAGAAGCTTTTAGAAATACGGGTCTGTATTTTAAAATAGAAAACAAAACAACAGGTCACTGCACTAGAATAAAGTACAACTGACTACTGAAATATTCTTTATACACCGGCATGTTGTTTAACATGTTTGAAGACACATACATACAAAAATCACTTCATTAGATCTTTTTGCAGCATAATGGAAGAACATTAAGTGTGGCGTTAATGACTGATTTAAACCTGCAATAACAGCTTTTCTGCCACTCAGCCGTTGCAGAAGAAGAATTCATTTGGAGATGTGCTTGTATTCAACTGATTCATGTAACTTATTTTGGCCTAAAAGGCATTAAATCACCAGGTAAAGCTGAAGGGGTTTGCAGAGTCATGTGATAATTCTCTGTGGGTTGGTCACTACCAGTGACATCTTTCACAAACACACAGTCACATAGTCATCAATTGTTAATATCAACTGTTTGATTATAGCTGATTAAAGAGGATCTATCTGAGTTTTCACTGACTGATTTCCTGCTACTCCCTTATCATCCATCCATATCCAGTTGAAAAAAGACAACAATCAGGATTTGGACTATACAGATGCTAACGTTGTCTCGAGTCTTCATGGAGCATTTACTTATATGAACACACAAAAACATACTGACGTGACCAATTTGGACATAAAAATAATTACAGAGAAGCTTTGGGAAAGTCCTGTTTGATTCAGGTTTATAAGGAATTACTGACTCAAAAATGAAAATTCTGTCATCTCGTATCATATGATATTGCCAAAAGAACCCCAAGCTGTTGTTGCTTTGATGAAACTATAACCGAAAACCACTATCTGGTGCTCTTTTACATCACCAACAACTTGACTAATGCACTAAATAATGACAACCGTTTAATCTCAGGAGATATTAGATGCATAATTCTGAACTAAATATCACAAGTCCGCCAATTTAGCTACAATTTAAGTCAAGTGTTCATGATTTGAAATACTTGAGGACCCCTTCATCTTCACTTCAGTTAAATTTTTTGTTTGATTATGGGTTTCCTCTTAACGCTGCTGCCAGGCTTTTAACCACATTACACACATCTTTTCTGAACTTCACTGGTGATCTCTCTTAGAACTAATTTCACTACTTATTCTTAAAGCCTTGAATGGTCTATCTCCTGCCTGTATCTGTGATCCGCTAACTTCCTGTGAGCCTGATCACTAACTGAGATCCTCCAGTAGGGTCCTGCAAATAGTTACAAAATCCAAACTTGTCATTAAAAATGTACCCGGCACCTCAATTGAGGAACTCCCGGCCAGGAGATCTCAGGAGGGAAACTCAGTATCTTCCTTTAAATCTCTTTTTAAGACTCACTTTTATCTTATGGCTTTTTCTTAGCTGATGGTATTTGTTGTAATCCTTTAAATCATTTCTTGTTTTTGTCTTGAGTTCTGCATCTTATTTACTTTTATAATCTGTTTTATTGTAAGACACTTTGTTACTTTGCGTTTTAAAGGTGCTATAAATGAAGTTATTCTTATCATTTTAAAGTGTTTAGCAGACAGTTGGCCAATGTGGCGGCAGTCAGGAGACTCTGTGAGGTTGAACCCATGAGAGGCAGCAGCACTAAAGACGCTCAGTGTATGAACTCACTTGTGACAGCCACGTGTCTGTTGTTTTTGCCTTCGTCTATGGCGTCCATGACCTCGTCAGGACTGCACACAAAACGCTCGGTACACCCCTGGGGACGCATGCACATCACAAGGAAATGTTGTGTTCAACAGCCCCTCAGCAGGACGGCTTTACAGAGAGGCAGTTCTTAGCAGAGGAGATGGTGGCTTACTGTACCAGGGTAAAAGTTTCAAAGGCAGATTTGTGAAGAGAGAGTCATCTTATTAATTCATATTCTTTGTATTGAGTGATTTCTTCACCTAATTACAGAAAACCTAAATCTAAGGTAAAACTTGAAACCCTGTATATGGTAAATCCTGTGTTAGACTGGGTTCTATATGTAATCCTGTTAGTAAATTAATATAGTTACGCCATTGTTTGCACATAATCCTATATGTCATTCATAACTAATGCATTACAAAGACAAACTTGTGACTGACTGGAACTTGGGGTTGATCAGAAACAGTTACACCTGTAAAACAACCATTGGGAATATTAAATCCCCACTCGTCTCACCTTGACATAGGGCACCCTGTTCTTGTTCTCATGTACAGAAAGGTTGGTCTTCGATACTGTGGAAGAAAATAAAAGTTAAGATCATGCCTGAATTACTGGGGCCTTGCTGCATCAGTGCCTGAATGATAATAATAACTCGAAGAACAGCAATACATACCATCCAACAAGTCCTTAATTTTGTCCAAATAGATTTCAAAGTAGGAGACCTGCAAAGCAAAGCTTACCATGAGACTTGACCAAATTTGTAACATTTAAAAGCACCAGATTATGAGGCCAATTTGATAACATACTTTGATGTGAAACTCAAGGTTCTCATCCATGGAATAAATGTAGTTGAAGATGTCTTGGACAATTCTCGGAATGATTCCCATCATTTCTGGATCATGAAGGTTCCCCTTAAGGCGAATGATGAAAAAGTAAGAAAGTGCAGAATGCCAGGCTTTCCAGTCACTATTTTTAGCATTTTGTTCCAGTGAAAAAAGCGAAAGCTGAATCTTTATATTACCTCCATTGTGTGCGTTTTGCCAGAGGATGTCTGTCCATAAGCAAATATTGTCCCATTGTACCCGTCCAAAACATCTGCACATATCAAGACAATAAAATATTTTCAGGCTTTTCGTGTGTCAGCCATTGAGACTAGATCTGTACTCTATTGAACCGCTTACCTTTGACAATCTTCTGAGCCACAGCATTGTAGAATTGCACCTGAGTTGTGTTGGACTGGAACACGCGGTCAAAGTAGTATGGCTTTCCCTATGAAGAAGAGGCAGCAGCGATGAGCAACAACAGTTGATGCCCTCAAAAAGTTCCATTTTGCTTCACACTAATAGGCCCACCTAATGCCACATAACTCCACTGTATGTTCGAGAGTCAACTAGGCAAGTTTTTCTTTGGCTGGGCCATCAAACCTTCAAAAATTGCAGCTAAATACACTCGAAAAAGAAATTAATGGTACTTAATGACACTTAACACACAAATAGATTCAGATCCATTTTTTATGAAAAAAAAATTCTTTATGAAGTTGTTTGTATTTGTATGATCCAACTTTGAATAAGCCTGTGGTTTGGGCTTAAACACAGAAACGTTTTAAGCCAGGTTTGAAGAACAAAAAACAATCCAGACTGAAATCAGGCTAATTTAGTTAGTCAAAATGTATGACAAATATGTAAATATTATACATAAAGACACCAGCAGACAACCATTTCAGGTTTAGACAATATAATCAAAATATGTTGATTATGTGGCCAACTGCATATGGAGCCCTGAGGGGTCATCAGACCAATAAAAACTATGAATTAAATCAAAGGGAAAAACAAAACTGTGTCTGAGTCAGCGAGAACCAATCAGTTATTAAAACAAATGAAAGTTTATGTTTAATACGTGAATACTAATCAGACTTAGTTTGTCCTCCCTGGCAGATTTCAGTTGGTTTTATTTATCATTTAATACAAGTTAAAAATTGAATGAAACGTACTATCTTGAATAAAATATAAGTCAAATACACAAATAGTGTCTCCTTTAAAAGTTTACCAACTCAAAGGTCTAAACTTGAACCACTGCAGGACATTTCTTCAGTCTTATCTGCAGAAAAAGTTCAGATAAAATAAAGAGTCATTTTCAGTTTACAGAAACTTCAAGTGGGTAAATATGTGAAGGGTTCACATATTTACCTCATGGTACAAGGAGTATTAACAGCTGTTTTTTAATTATATCTTTACATTCAGGAAAACAGAAAATGTAAGAGAAGATTCAGTGCTGATCATCCTTCCTCCTTCTTTGCCTTCTTTTTACTCTCCTGATCAGATTTGTGTGACAAATCTGGAAAGAGAGACCAAAGGGATTAGTCTATTAAGGACTACATGTGACACAAAACAAGCTGATAATCCAACAAGTTAATATCCCAAGCGGCGATGTACTGAAACTCGCCTTTGTGCTATCTCTGGAGGTTCACACTTTATTCCACTTTGCTGACTGTTCGATGCCCCCCCTTCGCTCTGCTGTTTGAATCTTTGGCTCTTCTCCTTTTCTGCCAGCTTTAGCCACAACTGATCTTCCAGAGCAGTGAGGTTTCTTTTCACCTCCTCCTCACTATGGATAATGGCCCTTTCTTTTCAAATTGGCCAAGCTCTCCATGACTTCTGCTTTAGCACGTTATTTCGGTGATGAAATCATTTCCGGGGTGACAAGGCTTACCTTCTTTTCACACTCCTCTGACAGTTAGAAACTCGGTACCACCTCCTGTCTGATAAACCACTTGTTCTCTCACTCGAACAACAGGACAGCCCTGTTAGAGGCCGCTTTGACGTCTTCAGTCTTCTTCTCCCAGATCTTTGTGATTCTGTTGTTCTCCTCTTTCCAGATTGCAGCAATCCAGTCATCAGAGTTTTGACCTTTTTAGTTTCTGTCTGTTGAAGGTACAGAGATTGTCCAATGTAGCTTGTTTATTTCTTTGTCATCTAATTTGTTTTATTTGCCCAGTTTAGCTTTTGTTCACAGTTTCTGACAATTGGCTTTTGCTGTCTGCAGTGTTCACTAGTTTTCTGCTCTCCTGTTCTCAGTTGAGCTCCTTGCTCACCAACTGCTTCTTCAGGGCATCAAGTTATGAGGCCAGATACTTCTTTTGGTTTTGGGAGTCCAGGAGGGCTTTTCTCAAGTCTTCTGTTCTTCCAGCTGGACTGTGTGGACTACTCTTGTCAAAGTAGCTTGAAGACACAAATGTACACACAATAGTTTAAAACACAGTCTCATCCTAACTTTGGATACACACAATAAGACAGGAGTTCTGTCACCTTCACACTTATCTATACAGTTTAATATCACATCTGATTTTAAAGAGCACTGTGAAGCAACTTTTCATAAGCCTGGATCCTTATCTATCTTTAATCTATCACTGGAATCGTGCCAGTGTTACACAATCACAGATATACAAAAAGTCTGTTTCACTTTATGTATGTTTTCAATTCACAGTAAACACATTACAGCAACAGTAATGTAAAGCAAAACATATAAAAAAAAAATGAAACCTGTCAAATCATTGTAATGTTGTAATCAAACAAAATGGTAATTCAGCCTAATTATGAGGTTTCTAATATTCTGCTATTTATTGAAAAGGCAAATAGTTGTATGTTGAAGAGAAAAAGTAGTCTGATCTAGAGTTTAAAGCTGAATAAAGTTTTAATGAGAGAAACTTACTTGGTTTCTTGAGAAGTTGCCTGTCTCCGTGTTTGCAGAACAAACAGAAAAGAGCTTGTGGAGTTCAGTATAAGTTGCTGGAAAAGCTTTGGTGACAGTTTGGATGCAGGTGAATTGTGGTATCAATGTTTGTCACTCTATTCCTATAAGTTCATGTCTTGTATCTCTATGCTGTCCTTTTCTCTCTCTGCTCTCCCATCACCCCAACCAGTCGAGGCAGATGGCCGGCCGCCCACCTCTGAGCCTGGTTCTGTCGGAGGTTTTTTCCTGTTAAGAGGGAGTCCTTCCCCCTCTCTGTTGGAGGTTTTTCTCCCTTAAACAGGAGTTCTTCCCTCCTAGCTTATGTGGGAATTGTTGAATTGTTGGGTTTCTCTGTATAATATTGTAAAGTTCGGCTGTAAGAACTTTAAATGTGTAGTGCCATGAAATAACCTCTGTTGTGATTTGGCGCGAAACGGTGCATCCGAAAAGTATTCAAAGTGCTTCACTTTTTCCACATTTTGTTATGTGCCTTTTTCCAAAATTGATGAAATTAATTTTTTCTCACAAAATTCTACGCACAATAGATGCTCTCGCTGTCCAAAGGGAAATCACATCAAGTAAGAGGAAGCCAAAAAAGCACTTCCTTTATCAAAAAAATAGTCAGCCTTTGTCAAACTGGATTTTTTTTTTTTTTTGGGGGGGGGGTATAAAACAAAATCTGAACATTCAGGTTTTACCACATTTCAGCACCAGTATTTGCGCATAAATATCGCACCAAGCACAAACGACAGTTTAGAGCCGTTAGTTGGCAGAGGTGCACACACAGACCTCTCCAAAGTCAGAACACCTGGTATGTTGAGTTTTGTCTCATCTACATTTTAATGAAATTAAAATTGGACATCTATAATAAATTACAATAGGTTCAGTAATAGGTTCGATTAATGAGACTCACCAAAAAAGGGGTGCTATCTGGGTTTTGACAAAACATTAACAGGTGTCCAAATGAACCAACTATTGTCTGTCCATGTGATTAATAAATGTAGTCTTTGATTTTGAAAGAATCTTATGTTGTTGGTATTTAGCCTTTCTGAGGCTATAGCATGATTTAAATCAGTGAATTATTTTTTTATGATTTTTTTTTTTTTTTAGATATCTACAGTTGTAAGTGGTATTTGGGAAATTTGATTTGATACGCAAAACTCAAAACTTTCCTTTATTATAGTGCTGGCTCAGGTGAAACTGAACCATCCCTTAGTTATGCTAAGGCTGTTGGGGGACCTTGTTATACACTGAGCTTATTTCTCAATCTTTAGCTCTCTATAACTCATATCTCATCATCACATCTCTGTAACTTCATGCTTTTTCTCTCCCATAGTTTTTTCTTATTGCCTGTTGCCTCTCCATTCAGTTCCCTCGCTCACGTAGTTTCTGTTGTTTCTTTTGAAAATGTCCCGGCCATGAAGCTACATGTCTCTGCTCTGTGTTTGTCAGCCGCACCACCAGTTCATGTTTTGTATCTCTATGTTGTCCTATTGTAAAGTTCTGCTGTGAGGACTTTAAATGTGTTAAGTGCCATGAAATAACCTGTGTTGTGATTTGGCACTATATAAATAAAATTGAATTGAATTGAATTGAATATTCCCACTAAACGATGAGACTCTGATGGATAATAATAATAATAATAATAATAATAATAATAATAGGTGACTATTATAATACAAATTATACTACTAAATATGATATTGTACTTTCTCCATCAAATGCAAACTGTTTTAATGTAGAAAGGGCCCAGGCAGGTGGAAGGCCCTAAAAACCTTACAATTAAATATCAGAATATAAGAGCCTTTTAACTCCACCCAATAATAACCCCAACAATAACATTTGACATTTAATTGCTGAATACACTGACAGTAGATGACTACATTTGATAATAAAATAATTGTCAAGCTATTGAGCCTAAATAGATTTTGGGTCCACTGACGTACAGGACCAAAATCCCATCAGCTTCAGCATGTTACCACAATAGCAATATCTAACGTAATGCAAAAACTTAGCATGTTAAGTTTAGCACTAAGTTGGCAGATCTGACAGTGTAAATGGGCCCACACTGTTGCCAAATTCCAGCAGATGTCCGTGCCTAAAGGCGCAAAACACTTCATTGCGCACGACTCTACCACCCCTTGTAAAGCTTTACATACATGAACACATGACTTTTACACACTCAATTTCACTCATTAGCAACAAAGTGATCGCTGTTAGTTCAGAAAATGTATTGAGTCACATTTAAATGTCAAGAATATGCATTTTTTTTTGTGCTCTAATGTTCCTCCAGGCGTGTGTTGGGCATTTTTTTTTTACTCCAAATGGAATATTTTGAAACCAGAACTGAAAACAACATCAAACCGCCTTAATTAAGCCAAGGGTAATGATGCATTTCCTGATAATTTTATACTATTTTATACAGACTTTCACTGGATGACAGTTGGGCGCTAAATTCCCTTTATCCTCTAATCCCTGCAATGTGCCTCAAACTCACCGCAATCTGCACACAGTCCTCCCCCTTAAACTTCGGGATGTACTTGTCTCCACGGGCCACCTCCGAGCTGTTCAGCGGCCTGAAACGGCACACCACCTTGATAGTGGTCTCCGCCGGGTCCGCCATCTCCGACGCTGTGGATGGATGGAGTGCTCCGTCCTCCCGTCACAGCCTCACAAACTACAGCAGCAGGGAGCCGCAGAGGAGGCCGCGCCCCTAACAGAACTGGTACACAGCTGCTGTGTTCAGCTGACTGGAAGGCTGTGCTGGAGAAATCCTGGCGAAAAACTTCTACCGAAATCTTAATGTTAGTGCCCCAAAATCTGGCAGTTACCGTTCAAGTGAGGTTTTTTTTGTTTTGTTTTTTTTTGTCTTCAAAATCAAGTAATGAAAGGCAATACAAAACATATCAATATTGATTTGGATTGTTTCAAAAAGATTCCCTTCATTTCACCAAAAGCCATGCAGGCTGTTAGTAAAAACTTTCACTCATATTTAAGTAAAAAAAAATAAAGAAAAGATGAATCTGTGAGAAGAAAGCTGAAGAAAGTTGCAGGGCGTTCACTTCATGGACAGAATTAATGGAAATCCTGCTTTATGCAGGGCAGAACTAAAGGATGGTCAGAACACATGTCATATGAACAGAACAGTCACATGGCAGTTCAGGATGTGATAAACTATTGATCACCGGAGGCAAATCTCTTTTTGGGACATCATGTCCAGGAAGGTCAAGGTCAACTCCAGATTTAAATTAAAGTCAAATCTGGCCTTTGTCAGGCACCCCCCATAACCTTCCATTTATTCTTTTTATGCAATTTTTTGGTGGATTTGCTATTCTTAGTATAATTATCCTGTTAAAAGGTTCACTTCCTTTTCAACTTTCAGAAAAATAGCCCCACATTATCAACACTCTGATATGTGCTCTGACATGCACTGTCAACTGTGGGACCTTACAGACAGGTCTATATGCTTTAGAAAGGCTGTCTATACCTGTCTAGGTATAGACAGCCTTTCCAAAAAAATCAACTGAATTTACCACAGGTGGACTACAATCAAGTTGTAGAAATATCTCAAGGATGATCAGTGGAAACAGGATGCACCCGAGCTACATTTTTAGTGTCATGGCAAAGGCTGTGAATACTTATGTACATGTAATTTTTTTGTTTTTTATTATTTTCAAAAATTTCAAAAAAACTTTTTTCACCTTATCATTATGGGGTATTGTGTATAGAATTTGGAGGAAAAAAAAAAGTATTTAATCCATTTTGGAATAAGGCTGTAACAACAAAATATGGAAAAAGTGAAGCGCTGTGAATTCTTTCCGGATGCACTGTATAGATCAAATTGAATTGAATTGAATACACAGTGGCACAATGTTTGTGAATCTCTTTAGTGTTAAAGTTCCTGGGGATAAGGCAGCAAATGCACCAGAGACACAAGGATATAGGTAACAAAAGAACCTGACTTATGATGATCTAAAACAAAATACAAAGGCCGGGCAAAAGGTAAAGACATGAAGGAAATGCAAAATCTGACACAATAGGAAACAAGGGCAAGTACAAATTGAACACATAAATTACTTTGGTGTTGACTATAATCCAACTATAATCTGCTTGGGAGAAGCAGTGGTTGGCGGGGAATATTATGTATTGGCTTGGGTGATTGGTAGTGATGTTAGGAGGTGTTAACTAGTGATGTTAGGAGCTGTTAACTAGTGATGTTACGCTTCGAAGCGTGTGTGGAGTAACGGAGGGGGCGTTTCCTCGAAGCGTGTGTCGAGGCTTGCTTCATTTAGGGGAGGAGCCAAAAATGATGACGTCCGAAGCCTCGCTGCCGGCTGTACCACGTGACTGCTTCGGGAAGTGGTTCAGGTGTTGCCGGGAGGTTTGACGGCAATATAAACCTCTCAGGCTCCATTCAAAATGTGGGTTGTTGGTGGAGAGTTGAGGTCAGTTGAGAGTTTGGAGAGTTTGGAGAAGTTAGAGAGAGAGAGATAGTTTGGAGAAGTTAGAGAGAGAGAGATAGTTTGGAGAGTTTAGAGAGAGAGAGAGAGAGAGAGAGATAGTTTGGAGATTTAGGAGAGAGAGAGAGAGAGAGAGAGATAGTTTGGATAGCGTTTATATAGTTTGGAGAGTTTAGAGAGAGAGAGATAGTTTGGAGAAGTTAGAGAGAGTGAGGAGAGAAGGAGGTGATAAGATGGAGCCAGCTAGTAAGAGGAGGATTTCCCCTGTGGGAACACTTTGATTTAATAACTCCTAATAAGGTAAGCTAAATCTAACTCTATTTCAGACACATTAGGTTTGCTTATCAAGAACTGTATTTTTCACAGTTTCTTATTTGATTCAAAGGTGAGGTGTTTATTGTGCTCCAAGGAGTTGGGGTACAATAACAACACCTCATCCATGCTGAGGCGTTACCGTGCCTTGCATGACAATAAGGAGGAAACTAGAGCTTCACACAGTAATATTACACAATATTACAAATGCACCATCACAAGTTTTCCCTGTTCACTTTTGTTTATTGTGTAAATAAAGACAGGTAACAGACTCTGTGTTTATTCTCTTTTAACCAGCCACCAGAAAACCAGAGCTGGATGAAGCCCTCGTCTCCATGATAGTGAAGGACACACAGCCCTTCAGTATTGTGGATGATGTTGGATTCAGGGCATTTGTGTCCAAACTGGATCCTAATTATGTCCTCCCTACAGGGCAGGTATGTATGGGTGCATGCATGAAACAAATGAGTACTTTATTGTGTCTCACAGTTCAGCACTATATATGTTTTCCTTGAGGCTCTGAAGGCCATGGTGGAGGCCAAGTATGAGTCAGCTAAGGAGAAGGAGAAGGCTAAAGTGGAAAAGGTGGCTGCTGTTAGCCTTACTTCGGACATGTGGACATCCACAAAACCAAAAACTGTTGAGAAACTGTTATTTCTGAATAAAAATGAATAAAATGTCCCCTGTCCTGTACATCATTGTCCAAGTTACACAAGCATATTCAGTCCCCTCTTCCTAGTTACACAAGCACTTCCACTGTCCTCTGCCTGCTTAAGCCCATGACATTTTCCTAAAGTGACAGAAAAACATGATTACACAACCTGCCATATCATATGATACGACCATTTTGGGAAAATTTACACACACAGAATACATTCAAAAAATATTTTATTATGCACATATGTGATAATTTATGTACAGAAATTATTTGGTCATACATTTTTGTAATTCATAGTCATTCCCAACAGCCATAACAGACACAAACATTCAATGCATCACATGTGGTTCAGATCCAGCTGCCTGTCATTATACACTTGGCCAGTAGGTGGTTTCGTGTGCACATGAAGCTTCGAGTAATGAACCCTTTCTGGAACCAATGATGCTTCATCTCACCATCACTAGTGATTGGCAAGTGGAAAAAGGTGGGGCTGATCAGGGAACAGAGCAGGTGAGGTGTGTGTGGCAGAATGGAGTACTACACTTTGAGAGAAAGGCAGACTGAGGCCCTCTGGTGGATGGAGGGAATGACAGTGACTGACAAAACCAAATGGAGGTGAAGAAGACAGACAAAAACTGTGACATGTAATAGGTCAACTCGGTAATCACCAGACTCACTATCCTGACCCACTGTGGGCAATTAATAACCACTAATCCTAACTGTGGTGAGACCCGACCTGTTTGTTGGTGTGCTTACATTTGATGTTATTACGGTGTCTTGACACTTGGAGTACAGTGCCGTGGGATTTATCACTCTGTCACAGACCTTCAGTAGCAGTCTGGGTATTAGCAGAGTATATTGCTGCGTTCAAATGGGGTCATATTTACCGTTCCGTGTCCATATGAACGCCTCCCTCTGGTGGTATTCAAGATGTCGGAGCTCAAAAAACGTTCTGCTCTTCCCACGGTCCTCATCTTTTCCCTCTGGGCCTTTATATTTCCTGCATTCCTGCAGGCGGCACGGTGGTGCAGTGGTTAGCATTGTCGCCTCTGAGCAAAAAGGTTCGGGGTTCGAATCCGGTCCGGGCCTTTCTGTGCGGAGTTTGCATGTTCTCCCTGTGCCTGCGTGGGTTCTCTCCGGGTTCTCTGGCTTCCTCCCAACACCCAAAAAACATGCACTTCAGGTTAGTTGGCGCCGCGGTCGTGGCAGCCTGCTGCAGCAGCTTCCCCTCGGGATGCTGCTGTAGTGAAAGAATTTCCCCTCAGGGATTAATAGAGTACAATCAAATTAAAAAAAATTAAAAAAAAAAAAAAAAAAAAAATTATGTTACTCCCCTGTTAGCTTGCAAAATTGTTAGCCTGTGTGGCTTCTAAACAGCATCCACATTGATGTTGCCTAGCAACAGTACTTTAAAAACATAACCACTTGAACGCCAAGCATACAGTGCACACAACTTCCCATGTCATAACCACAAGGTCACGAGTTCCATTTGAACGCAGTGTATGATTATCCCCTTTGGGAGGAAAAGGGTCCTATATTGTCAGGAAACTAATACCCCTTGAAGGCAAGCGATCCAGATCAAATCCTCTGGTCGATCTGTACTCAAGCTAAAGTTTTCTACATTTTTGTTTCTGCATTCAGGTGGGTTATTCTTCTTTAAAAGGACATGCATTGAAGTGAAACTAGTGAAACCTGGTGGTATCCTGTTTCTGCTCAGTGATTGGGAGAAGAGTTAGCAAAGGAAGCTCAAAGAGCGGGTTCATGTTAGTTATGCCCTGTAGCAGGCCAGAGAAAATGCAGGCCTCAGTCTGGGCTGGCCAGATGTAATAAATATTGTTATATTTAACTTCTCTGTCACAGCCTTACTTTATACTTGGTCCTTGTGTTAAGGGCCACATTTGTCAATATCTTCCTGTTATTTGTACGGTATGTACAACATTTTCTATTTCCCAAAATGTTTGCTCAAAAGATTACTCACCATCATCCGGACGAGGTGGAATTTGAACCACTAATCCCGCTCACATTCAGCTGAAAATTATCAGGGATGGATGTCCCACTTTAAACAAACATGCAGAATATTAAGTGGTACTTTGTTAAGTTCTTTCTTACAATTAAAGAAACTGGTTTTAGGTACTTGACTGTGAAAATGCTTTTTAAAATCAGCTTTATGGTAATTTGACTTTTAAAAAGACTCCATTTTTTTTTTTTTACCATTTATAGTTGTAAAGTATTCAAATTGTATTTAATATTTACAAATTTCTTGGATTTCTGACTGAACTACCACAAACGTTATCCCCAAATCCCATTAATACATTAAAAAAAAAAAAAAAAAAAAAAGACTTAACATGAGGTAATGCAGACCCCGATCATTGTAGCTTGTGGCTACATTTCAATTGATCATAGACATAATACTCTGCCACATGGAGTTGCTTCTTGAGGATATTCCTGCCAATAACACAGTGGCTAGCTATTTCAGCTTTTTATTAAATTCACAGGAAACATGTTATCAGATATCCAATATGTACAAATTTTAATATTCATAAATGGGAGGGTCAAAAAGACTTTCTGTTTCCTCTGAGCAAAAATATAAAGTGCAGGAGTCAACTGCCAGCAGAGGTCAGCACATGCTTTCAAAAAATATTACTCCAGTACCACAACACTTGGGCCACATTTCGGTGTTGTCCTCACAAGGAGGAAGTGACTGAAACAAAACGACAGAGCAAACAAAACAATAAACAAAATAAGGTAGTCCTTCCTCACAGGAAACGCTCCCCATTTTGTCCAAAGGCCATGCAAGGCCAGGCAGACTAATTAAACCAAACAAATGCTAGCAGGCCCAAAAAACCAGCAAGAAACAGTTACAAATTCCAAAAATCACTGTAAAACACAGACCACAATTACCACATTAGCAATTGACCAAACATTTCCAAAAAAAAGGGAAAAAACAACTATTTTCATAAGGATAATTTAAAAGCACAATAAAAGTAAAAAGCAACAACAATTCTCTAAAGCTACCTGTTACACCAACACATTTCCCCGCAAACAGGCAAAACGTCTCTTAAAATGTTGTGTCCACACTGAAATGTCCAGACCATACCAAAATGTATAAAATAGAGCACCTGCATCAAATTCTATTAAAACAACACACTCTTAAAACATTAAATATCAAACTTCTTACCACAATTCAACCTGGCCAGCCCAGACTGAGGCCTGCGTTTTCTTCTTCTTCTCCTTCTGCTTCTTTTTCTTTTTCTTTTTCTTCTCCAACTTGAACAGGTGCATACTGCCACCTACCACACCGGAGTGTGTCGTTTCAAGATGATAATTTCATAACTGTTTTAAATGATGATGATAATAATAATAATTAAAATAAATTAATTCTAATTTCTCATTTCAAACCATCATAATAAATCATCCCTTTGGGCTATAGAGCCCATAGGGGTTGAATTGTTTTCAGAACATCCTCTGCATTGTGACAAAACTTTGGCTCACTGCAACCTATAATTCCACAAATATGCATTCAAATGCTACCAAAATTGACACAAACATTCTTTGGATACAAGATATCACAAGTTTTCAAAGGGGCTCAGTTTGGTCAAACAGTGAGTCTGCAGTGATATTTAATATCTTCCTGTTATGTGTACTGTATGTACAATATTTTCTATTTCCCAAAATGTTTGCTCAAAAGATTACTCACCATCATCCGGACAAGGTGGAATTTGAACCACTAATCCTAAATCTTGACAAAGTAGCATCTTTACCTGTTGTGCTAAGCTGCCTGGTGACCACGTCTCTGGGAAGCTGCACCTCCACTTAGGTGTGATTCACCTTACCAGCAGAAAACAAACGGACTATTTCTACCAGTCCAGCGGATTATAAACAGTGCTTCAGCGCAGCAATGACCATGGGGTCAGGGGTTCAAATCACCCTCAAGCTAAGAGGTGTGACTTTAAAATCAAACAAAAAATTAAAAGTGCACACACACTGATACCAAACCAAAAACCATAAAAAACAATACAAATGAAAAAAATTCAATAATACAAATAAAAGGTGTTCTATCTTTTATTTATTTTTTTACAGCTTTCAGAGACAGCATGTAAGTGTTAGCAGTTAGCTCATTAGCTCTCTGATACAAACAGGAAAACAAATAAAAAATAAATAACAACCAGTCACAGTCTGTCCCACTTTAAACAAACATGCGGAATATTAAGTGGTACTTTCTTAAGTTCATCCTTACAATTAAAGAAACTGTTTTTAGGTACTTGACTGTGAAAATACTTTTTAAAATCAACTTTATGTTAATTTTACTTTAAACACTAAACTTTGTTTTAGTTTTTTTTTTTTACCATTAATAAATTAGTAAATTAGTCAAATTGTATTTAATATTTACACATTTCTTGGATTTCTGTCTGAACTACCACAAACTTTATCCCCCCAAATCCCATTAATACATTTAAAAAAAAAAAAAAAGACTTTTAACATGAGATAATGCAGACCCCGATCATTGCAACTTGTGGCTACATTTCAATTGACTTAATTGACTTGACTTAATACTCTGCCACATGTAGCCGCTTCTTGAGAGGATGTTCCTGCCAATAACACAGCTACTAGCTATTTCATTTTTTTTTTTTTTAATTCACAGGAAACATGTTATCAGATATCCAATATGGAAAAATGTTAATATTCATAAATGGGAGGGTCAAAAATACTTTCTGTTTCTTCTGAGGAAAACTATGAAGTGCAGGAGTCAACTGCAGCAGCAAGCAAAGGTCAGCACATGGTTTTAAAATATTTTACTCCAGCACAACAACACTTGATCTGCTACATTCTGTAACCCTTCACGGTAACATATTAAATATATTTGTAAAAAGGAAAATCAGAGACATTGTGGATGTACATATTTTTTATTCCATAGAAACTGCAGCATTAGACAAGTGCTGAAGCCATAAACCATGTTTCAAACACACAAACTAAATCAAACTTTGACCATTCTCTCTCTCGCGCTCTCTCACACACACACACACCCTTATCCGCACACATTCAATCGATGGCAAGCACTGGTGCAGGGAGATGAGACAGTAAAACACTGGTCACAGGAGTCACACAGTCAATCAGAAAAAAATAAACAGGGGGAGGGGGAGTGATTTAATAGAAGTGCACCATCACACTTTACAGCACGTGAGAACTCAGAGGGCCTTTTATTTCCATGACACCGACTGACCTCCTAAAAATGGCATATCATCCTTAGCAGATAGAAAATATAAATTATTCCTACAGAAAGTACATTCTCTAGAGTAAGACCCATAAATATGCATTTCAGAGGTCAAATTACAGTATATACAGAGGTCCATGCATCCACAATATACATACATGACAATAAATATTGGATATAGTCATAATACAGCATCAACATGGATATTTGTTTTCTTTGAACAAGTGGAGGATAAGCAAGCAAGACACAGCAAGAGTCAGCATTCATAAACCAGCAGAGGGAAGGAATTCACAACCTGTATGTTTTTCTTATTAGTTTTTATTAAAACGGGGTTGTCTTGGTTACTGCTAAAGCATGTGAAGACAGGAGAAGAGGAGGAAATCATTTGAGGGGAAGTTCTGCAGAAGCACCAGTGAGCTAGGCTTCAACTTGACTCACGATAGAGAGAATCGTAAAAAGGACAAACTGAGCTCGAGTGAAAAATGTGGAAGGACACATCAATGAAAAGCAAATCAAGAGCCTTACCTTTCTCAACACTGATTGCAATAAAACCCCTATTGAGAGTTCATCCTTTGACCAGTCAGTCAGAGAAAAGAGGGGGACAAGACATAGAGAGGAGTGAGTGAGGAGTGAGTGGAAATCAAAGGGAGGGACAGAAAAGAAGGAAAAAAAAAATCCAAGACAAGATCTAGTTTTGGCAACGTGGCTTCTGGTTGCTAAGGAACGGTCTCTGAGGGCAGAAGAAGCACCTCTTTGAGGTTGTTCGTCTCCAAAATGAACAATTTCTACTCCGTCCCACCTCCTCCACCCCTCCCACCCCCCTCGGTGAGCCTTTCCTGAACCGTTTGTGAATGCTGGGCGAAGCGAAGACAAGCAATTCATAGTCGTAGACTGTCGGCAAACAGGGCAATCAAAGTGCAAAGTTGGAACTGGAGCACCTCTTGTGTATATTTTTCTGCAGTGTCTCTTTCTGCAGCACAGAGTTGAATCATCCTTATCAGGCCGTAAGCAGCAAGCTAAACAACAACAAGAGTGTTCTTTGCAACAGAAATCCAGACCAATGAGTCCATTGAGAACAGTTTGATGAATGAACATCGGTTCTGACGTGTAAAAAGTTTTTCATCACCATGGAAACTAAAAATAACTGCATATAAAAGAAAAATCAGTGTAGAGATATTTCTAAAATGCATGAGGTCCTCATACTGTACTGCATCGGCTCATTAAAATTCCTCTCATTAAATATTCAGTGCTTCAGAAGCACACAGAGATGACTAGATCTACGCCTAGCTGGTGGAGATGCTTAACTAATGAGCAGTGAAGGGTCGTGAGAATACTGTCCCTGCATCAACATCAGCATTATAATATGACTTCACAGGAAAGGTAAGAGTCGTTACGTTTCTTTTCTGATTCCATACTTTGTCAAACATCAGCACAGGTTGAAACGAAAAGCCTTCTGGGGTTTGTGGTGTTCTTAATTTGAGGGAGATGCTGATGATACATTTGTCACAGAGCACAGGCAGCTGGCTCAGGATGTCCCTTATCTGACAAAGGGGAAAAGTTTCACATCACCTGCATGGAAGAGGAAAGTTAAGTGTGGACATGGATAAACCTTCATAGCTACACAAGCTGAGAGCAGATCCAAATTTCAAACACTTGAAAGAATTCAAGAAGGTCTATTAAGCCAACAATATGAGTCACAGCGGGTTCTTGTGCATATTCTCACTGCTGGGACACTAAATATAGCTGATTTAATCACAACATGAGATCAAGGCTGATTTAAACACACTGGGTCTATTGTTTGTGTGGATCCTCTCTCACACACACACACACACACACACACACACACACACACACACACACACACACACACACACACACACACACACACACACACACACACACACACACACACACACACACACACACACACACACACACACACACACACACACACCAAAACCTGTGCAGTCCAAGTTTCATGGTCTGAAAAGAGATTTTGAATTTGGAGAGAGGGAGCAGATAACATATAAAAATGCATGTCCTATGTAAAGTGTGGTTTCCTGCATGTTTGTACCAGTATCTTTGGAGGTGAATGGATTTCTGCAGCTCAGATAGTCGTGTGTTGAATTTTCAAGATAACTCCTTGTGGCAGCACTGGTGCACAAGGTGTCATGGCTGTTTTTCTATTTAGCTAAAACTTCCAAATAAAGTCACAAAGTAACACTATTTCCTGGAAAGAATCACGGTACTCATTCATGGGAAAGTGATCTGTCAACACGTCCTCATACCAAAACAACACAACAGGTAAATTTCCATTCACTCCTTAAACAACCCATATGAGTGTTTTAGGTGCCCCCTGGCAACCAACAGGTCCTTACACCTCAACATTGGAGTCATCTGACTGTTGGAGACGAGCGTCAGATTTTGTTGGTTTTGTTTAGGCACTAAAATTTCTTGGTTAGGTGTAGGAATAGATGATGGTTTGGGTTCAAATAACTATGTTGGTTAAATAAATTCCTTTTGGTGTCTGGGACATGAACAGCAATCACCTGGCTGAAAGGCCTGTGTTCGATTCATCAAACCACCCCCAGCCTCTCCCCATATACAGACTTTTTCACTCTTTATTAATCACCTGATTTCCTCCACTGCTCCCTTGAGAATTATTACGACCGCTAAAGGTTGCAATAAATGTATATATAGGTCATTTTAGCATGCTTCAATGGTTGATCACCGTTTCTGTATTTGGTATGAGAAGGGGCTGGAGCAGTTTCTACACTTCCAATCAATTCCAAATTCTAAAGTTGACTGAATCTGGAAAAGAGCAGGCCAGATGTTTTTAAATGTCAGCGTAGCCTCCTGCTCTGCTAGAATACAAAATTATACATATAGATGCATGTGCAGATTATATACATCTGCAAACAACATTATTTTGAGCTGCAATTAGCACTAAATTGCACATTCAAGAGAATGTAATGCATTTGGACTCAACAGACCAGCAAATAAAGTGTTATCTATCACTACGGCACTGGAATCCATCAAAAAGGTTGGAACGCAAACTTGTAAGTTACTTTAATTCAAAGTTTTAAGGGAAACATACGTCCATGCTAGATTGCAATAAAAGCGAACAAAAGTCACCAGCTGCCTTTAATGTGCTGTGAATGTAAATGTTGGCCTTTCACCTGAGGTTCGCTGTAAACGTCTTTCTAGGTTACCTATGAAAAGGGAAATCATTCACCTACAAATTGGACTCAACATGGACGAATAAACAGCCTACCCCAGCACGGAGCCATAAATCAGACAGTAATAAAGGCAGTTTACAGGCCTGATGACGGAAAGAAACGATCTCAGGGACCCTTCTATTGCTTTAATTTTTCCTATGCAGTGTCTGCTTAGTTCCTGAAGAACAGACACAAATTAAAGTTTCTAATCCAAAATCCAGGCCTCAATGTGTAAATTAAAACCGAAGACACATTCCACACTGAAGAGAGAAGTCCACATCCTGACCACATGTTTTATAGGTTTATATTTTGAGACCTCTTATCTGACAAAGGGGAAAGTCTATTTGCAGATTTGATAAGGCATTTGGTACACAAGGGGCAATAATCTAAGTTATCGTAAAGAGAGATTGTTTCAGGCAGACTGTTTAGCAGGAGGGATTTTTTTCCTTCTAAAATCTCCAAATAAGTGTTAAAAAGTTCTTATCACAGCAGCAGTTGTAATGTTTCCTGATCTCAGTGAAGCATAGAGTGACACAACAAATCAAAACACCAAACAATAAAAGAGGGCAGAAACAGGGTGTATGGCCTGTTGATTTTTCACATCAGCTGTTAACAGTGTATATTTGTTGGATTCTGACGATGATCTATGATGCATCTCAAGAGTAAAAGTAAAGCTTTTCACAAGAGTGTGTTTGAAAGAATATTTGATAAATTGATATTTGGCCAATACTTGACAAATGGGGAACTGAGAAGCTGAACACTCCAAAGTCCTCAGTCTGCTGTCAATCTCCCAAATACACTGCAGTTCAGTCCACAAAACTTCAACAGCAAAACATAGAATAAATAACCTTAACACTCATTGAAACATGTTCCAGTTCCTTGTTTTGTTTTTTTTTACAAATAAAATACATACAGTACTTGTTTATTTTTTAGACAAACGCATATTGTTGTTTTATAATCTTTTCATATGTACATTTTCAGTAGTTGTTACATAGATAGTATTTCAGCACAGCTTAAGAACTTGAAACTGCACAGGGAACAAAGTAGCATAAAAAAAAAAAATCAACAAAAAAATCAAACAAAAACAAACAAACAAAAAAAAAAAAATTTTTTTTTTTGGCTTGGAGGTCAGTGAAGTTCCTTCACCTGTGCTGACTGATCCTCAACCTTAAGTTCAACTGCACTTGCAATCACTTGATGATGGTTTGTTTTAGATTTCTTAGCAGCTGGACAGGGAATAACACACAAGTAGTTCAGCTTTCTCACTTTAAAACACCTAAATTGCAGATAACAATAAGTTCAAAAGGAAGAGTTTTACAGTGTAATAGTTTTGAATTTATTGTTATCTGCAATTTAGGTGTTTCAAGAACAAAAGGAGAAGTTTTACAGTATAATAGATTTGTGCTTACTCTTGCCCTTGTTCTTCTTTACCGACTGTTTTTACTGATATACTCCTCTGATCAAATGCACTGCAGTTCTGAAGGGCAGCTGATGCATGTAAAATATGCTTTGAAGGATAAGGGTGGCTATAGTCTATATTTGTGTTAACTAGAGCACCAAATACTGTATGTATCAGTCAGTGGCTGAAAATAGATAAAAGGGTTAAGCAGAAAGTTTCAGATTTACATATGGAGCAGTGGCATTTAATTGGATCCACATTTCTGGCCACTTAACAAAGAAAATGAAGTCCAATAGTCATTCCGCTTTATCTCTATTTTGGTTATCACCAGCTATCTGGCTCTCTTAGCTGCTACATGTTCACTATATTCATCAGCTACAGCAGGTGTGTCTATCTGCTGTTTGGTGCTGGGCAGTATAGTGGGTATAGTGGGCTCATCAAAGCTTTTCCATAAAAAAAAAAAAATTAAAAAAAATGCAGAGGCAAACTGCATAGTCGGGTTTCACCTTTTAAATTACACATATTTGACAATTGTTATTCAAAAAAAAACTTAACTGATGAAGTTTTAATAATTATTAATCTTCAATCAGATTCAGTGGGCTTTGCGTTGAGTGCTACAGACAGAGTAGGATTAGTCCAAAATTATTAAGAGAAGGGATCAATGTTGACGGTAAGAAAAACAGAAAAACACCAGCCTCAACACTTTGAATAGAAAGAAATGCCGATCCAGTTCACTGTCCATCACATTGAGCTGCACTATTGATTGGCTGCAAGTTTTCAGTCTTACTGCAGTAAGGCCTGAGCATATTAAACAAGATTGCATTAGCTTGCAGAAGAGTTGACCAATTGCACATGCAATATATTACGATAAAAAACCTCACATAGCTTAGCATTAACTTCCAACTTTACACACAAGACTGTCCATACTTAAGGCTCAGTACAGATACGTACTAACAGGCCACACAAGATTCAGTGTACCTCATAGCTATGCTTCATGATGATAGAAAAAGCATGAAATAAATAAGAACATCACAACATAGCAACTCATACAGGACTAACAAGCTGATGCACAGCCTACTGTTACTGCATAAAGGCATACCATAGTGTATTCTAAGCCTTTATTTCAGGCTGAAAGAGAAAAGTCTTTCTGCAGCAGCCTGTTTATATTGCATACATAAACCAGAAGGTAAAGCCCTCGTAAAAACCCACCAGCCAAACTATTGATTTTTTTTTTCTCATTTCACACGCACAAAAGAAGCATACAGAGTAGACAGAGACTGACTATCAAGTGCACTGACTTTTTTTGGACATTCACTTGGTAAATGTAGCAAGTAATTCAGATTACAGCAACAACCGAGCAGGACAATTTGAGAAGACTATTGTTCTTCCTTGGCTGTCCTTGTTCGGACCCACAGTGTAAGGTGTTGTCTTTCTGGATGCAGTAATATAGTAGAGAAGCAGAGACAGGAGGCGCAATATCCTTTTGACCAAGCAGCCAGCGGGGTGGTGAAAAATTTCTCAAATCACAAGCATTTGTTTGCAATATTAGAATGTTAGAGGTAAATCCCTGCAGGGATGCCTGCTACTGATCAACCAACTAACCAGGAAGTAGTCTCACTCCCTGATATGGCTCCACCTTAGGACTCTGTTGCATGAATTAGTTTGACTTACAAGTGTGTCTCCCTGGAAGAGCTCAAGTCCTTTGTCAAAATGAAAAAAAAAACAGAAAAGGCTTCCGAACACATAAATGTTTGATTATTTTTCACATTGCTTTTCCTCTACTGCTGAGGTTGGGAAACGACAACTCTTTGTCATAGTGGTGTAAACTCTGTTTGTAACAGTAACAATACAGATTTAAAAGTATTAAAAGAAACCAGTGAATCCAGTAGATCTGTGAAAAGAGTTCCAACAATACCGAGGCCATTCCTTCAGTTTTATGGTGACAAAGGTCTTGAGCACATCAGCCGGATGCTAACAGTAGAGTGACATCCTACTCCTTCGCATAGCCTCGCTGATCAAATAGGCTGGGCTGACCTCAGGTTCTTCCGTCATCACCACAATGTTCTGCCACTCTCCACACTGGTTGGACTTCTTGATTGTATCCACCACGCAAAGAGCATAAAGACAATCCTCAAAAGTGGCGGCCATTGTCAGAGGCCTCCCATCCCATGTCCGCCGGTCGTCTTGGTCCTGAAAGGCCTGCCGCACAGCCTGGATCATGCGGATCGTCCCGGTGAGATAAGGAGATGGAATGTCACTAAAGGCCTTTTCTGGCAAGGAGGCCTTCTCAAGAGACGTGGTGTCTTTAAGCAGGAGTTCAGGGCCGCCACCACTTCCTCCGCCACCGCTGTTCTTCTGTCCGTACAGGTCTGTCCCCGTGACCGTTAACCTCCCGACAGTCCCCACGACTATGACCTCCTGCCGAAACTCTCCGGGGACGTTGAAGTTGAGCGTCACTGTGCAGCAGGCTCCTCCCTCCAGTACCATCTGAAATGTGCAGAAGTCGTCACTGGTGATCTGACGGATGCCCCGGATGTGGTCCGTCTGCTTGACAAATGTCTTGAGGAAACCGTGGACTTTTGCCGCACGCTGACCTGTCAGAAACGTAAGCAGGTCGATGATGTAGCTGCCCACTGAATGAAGGCCACCGCCTCCCATTAGATCATCGCAGCTCCAGTTGTATTTTTTCCCCAGGAGACTACCACTGTGGACCTTTAGGAGAAAGAGGGGAGATTTTTTTTGGTACTGTATAAGGTCTCACTTAATTATAATTAAGACACCGAATAGCATAAAACATAACGAATGGATTGGCATTTGGTATCCCTCGTAAAGTACCAACATTGCTCAAGTACCTTTTGAGCAACACTGATTGCTTGCCAGTTCTGAGGGTGCTGATTTAACTTAAATCTAACCACAAGAAAACATATTTGTAAAGTATTAAATTGTTGTCATTATTATCAATATTAAGAAAGCAATCGGAAATCTCTTTTTTTGTCATACCTGGGCCTCACAGACCAGAAGTTCTCCGATGTACCCTTCCTCTAAAAGCTCCTTCATTCGAACAAAGGCTGGCAGGAAACGTAGTACATTTCCCATAATGCTCAGCAATTTGGGATAGTATTGGGCAGCTGACATCATTCGGAAGGCATCCAGAGGCGTGGCTGTCCTGTCACAGATGACATTCTTGCCAATACCTTAGAAAAGAGAGGATAGACAATTAGGAATGAGCCATGTGTGCTTTATTCATCTATTAGACAGTCTTGTTTTGATCCTACTGCTTTCTTATTTGCTTGTAATGTTAAGGTGAAGCTCAAAGGTAGAGAAGGAGAGAGAAAAAGAGAGACAAGTAATGTGAGCAGCCTCTGCAACATTTACAAACATAATATCCTCTTGAACATGAAAACATCACCTCCCCATAAGAAACAAAGCAGTATAGCAAAATGTGGAAACTCCCCACAACAGCTGACTGAAGAATGCCTTCACAACTTTCCTTAACAGCTGACAGGCAAGATGCTCCACTGAAGTGAGACAGGCTTCACTGGTATGACCGGAGGCCTGATAGAAGGTTGATAAAAGGATGAATACAGACGGTGCAGAAGAGATGAAGACGAGTGGAGAGAAAGAGCCCACAGACACTGTATGAAACCTAATTAAAATCACTTCCAGCACATCAAAAGGTCCACTGGTGCCAGCAACACCCAAACACAACAGAGAGAAGTTGGACATCAATGTCAGAGAGGCTGTAGCTCAGTTAGTCAGCACACTAATCAGAAGGTTGGTGGTTCAATCCCCAGCTCCTCCTGTCCACATGCCTAAGTGTCCTTGAGCAAGACACTGAACCCTAAAAAAAATTGCTCCCGATGGTGAACCATCGGTGTGTTGTAAATCGCTTTGGATAAAAGCATCAGCTAAATGTAATGTGAGTAGAGACACAGTAACTATTTTCTAGAAGGACAAAAACAGGAGCAGGCAATTAGATGACACAAAAATTATTAATGACTAGTTTAAACTGTTTGGATTTATTGATGTATTTTTCAATTTCAAGACAAATGATTGATTGGAAATGGTAATCATTTGTTCTGGATAAAATACTTTAACAATGAATTGTCTGCTTCGGAATTATTTCGAGCTGGAGAATAATGAAAAGTAAAGAGTGTTATTGGAAATATGCAAATGTATGGCTCTTATGTGAACAGCCATATAAGGAATAAAGAAAGCTTTTCTGATTTTATCATGTCACTGACCTATTGTGATAAATATTGACACAGTGGCACTGTTGTCTAGGACACCTTTTTGCCCAAAACACATATATAATAAAAGTAATTCTAAGTTATTTTCCAGGCCATCCAGTTGGCCCTCATCATTATAACCTTTTCCCTTGTAAAACAGAAGAATACAAAACGATGGTGGGCCTGTTCCACGATAAAAAAAAAAAAAAAAACTCTGATTAAGCCCACACGGTATCTGAGTAGTTATCATGGTTCGGTTTAGTTTGATGAGAATTAGTAATTGTTCAGTTTGGAAAAAGGACCTCCACCCTTCCCTTACAAAAACAGCAGGCAGACACTTTCTTGAGTCAAATGAAGCAAACATTTGCTACCATAAACTACTGGTTAGACTGTTGTGGCAAAACCCGTGAGTGTGCTGAATTTAGAAAAGGTGCTTTTTAAAACTTTTCAAAAGTTCAAAAACACAATTGTGCTGTAAGTCAGAATGCACTGGTAAATAATAAAATAAAAGAATTAATAATAGATAATAATAAAAATTAAAACTGCAAGCAGTGATGTGCGGGCCCTTGCATGCTGCACGTCGGGGATCCAGTGGGCCGGCTCCCCGACGCGCAGGACGCGACAGTCTGCATATTATCTTGTACCTTATTCTTCTTAAAAAAAATGTTGGCTTTTTTCGGCAGCATTAACATCTTCAAAAACTCATGAAAGTTGCTGCCTAACGCATGTGCAAAGTTTCGTGAGGTTTGGAGCATCGTTCAACCTTAAACATCAAACTTAGCCACATCGCCCTGGCTATACTATTTACTATATACAAAAATTACTTTTTTTTTATAACTTTTTGGAGTATGACCTTTTTCTGAACTGATGTATACCTCAAGTGGCAATCGAACCCAGTCATCCAAAATATGAAAAAAAAAGTCATACTATAGCATTAAAATGTTCTAATGGGATTATTATTTTGTATCAAGGTTTTTGTATTGTTGTTGACCTTTAGTTTGGTACCAGTATGACTGGATGTACAACGCGAACCCGAAACTGTGAGCACTCTGTGAACTGTGTGGCTTACCCTTAGAGCATATATGTCAAGCTCAAGGCCCGCGGGCCACATCCGGCCCAGCGTGCAATTATATCCGGCCCGCGAGATAATTTTATATAGATCTATTATTATGGCCCGGCGATATGAAGCGCTGATAATACACAAACTACAGATCCCATAATGCAGTGCTTCAGTTGCCTTTACGGATGCTCGGATACCCGGGAACTTTCCCACGTCAATCAAGTCAGCTTCTGTTGCGCTCCAACTGGCTACAACCCTGTTGAAAAGTTACTGCGATGCTAGCCCCTCACAATGGAGGAGAGAAAAGTTGATTCTGAAAACAGAGCTTTTCAAAACCGATGGGAGGCTGAGTACATGTTTACTGACACTGCCGGTAAACCTGTGTGTCTCATTTGTGGAGCTAATGTGGCTGTAATTAAGGAATTTAATCTACGACGGCACTACGAGACAAAACATCAGGAGCTGCAAAACCTGAATGCAGAGGAGAAGATACAGAGAGGAGAAGAGTTCAAGAAGACTCTGAGAGTTCAGCAGACGTTTTTCACCAGAGCAAAATCCCAAAGTGAAGCTGCTGTGAAAGCAAGTTTTATTGTGGCAGAGGAGATCTGACAAATCAGCCCGTCCATTTACCGAGGGAGAGTTTGTGAAGGGATGCATGATGAAGGTGTGCGATGTCTTGTGTCCAGAAAAAAAGCAGATGTTTGCAAATGTAAGCCTGAGTAGAAATACGGTTGTTGATCGGATTTGTGAGATGGCCACTGATTTAAAAACACAGTTGAGTGAGAGAAGCAAAGACTTTACTGCATTTTCTCTTGCTGTTGATGAAAGTACCGAAAGGGACGTGACCGCACAATCACTGACATGTACGATGCGGTGAAGGCATTTAAAGTGAAGCTGCTCTTATGGGAGACACAAATGCACCAGTCCAACTTGCCTCACTTCCCCTGTTGCCAAGTAATGTTGAACCAAGTCGGCGCAATGGTGTTCCCAAATACACACTTTGCTGACAAACTGAGCGCAATATGCACTGAATTCGCACGGCGCTTTGGTGACTTTGAAGCACGAAAAAAGAATTTCGAGCTGCTTCGCAACCCGTTTGCCGTCGACGTGGAAACTGCTCCTGTACAGATTCAGATGGAGCTGATTGAGCTGCAGTGTAATGAGACACTAAAGGCAAAGTACGACACCGCAGGGCCCGCACAGTTTATTCGCTCCATTCCTGAAACAAAGCCCCAGCTCCGTCTGCATGCTGCTCAAACCTTGTGCATGTTTGGTAGCACATATCTGGTAGTTTGGTAGTGAGAAGCTGTTCTCAGTGATGAAGATTAACAAAACAGCACACAGGAGTCGTCTCACCGACGAACACCTGCAGTCCATCCTGAGGACCTCCACAACACAGGAACTCACACCAAACCTAAACCATCTTATTGCCAAAAAAAGATGCCAAACATCCTGCTCAGACAAAATGGCATAAGAGCAAAGAAAAATGTTTTGATTTATTTTACTTAAAAGCACTATTTTTATTTATTTTTTTCAGGTTTTTTGCAGCATGTTCATATTTCTAACTTGTATAATTTTGACAGGATATATTTTTATGAAGAGCAAAATACTTTATTTTATTTAAAGTTTAAGTTTATTTATTCTGAAATAATATTCCTGTCTGTTTTATTCATATTTATGTTCAAACATGTAGTTTCAGTGTGTTCAAAAAATGTTTATCCTGTTCGGCCCGCGACCTGAAGTTTGCTTTGAGTTTTGGCCCTCTGTGCAATTGAGTTTGACACCCCTGCCTTAGAGGGACTCGCCTTAGGGGGATTTAGTCCCCATAAACCATGTGTCTTACCCTTACAGGGACTCGCCTTAGAGGGACTCTCCCTCCGTGAACAATGTTACCCTCAGGGGGAGTTGCCCCCTTGTGAACCGCGAATCATGTGAAATACCTTGGCGGGGCTTGAACCCGTATCTTCATGAGGTTGTTCCCAGCTCAGTGTTGGCGTCGTAGATCGCTGGACTATCTTAGGCGCCGGAGAATGATTTGCGGCAGGAGAAACACAGAGTTTGCTCAGAGCTTCCAGCGACTCGGCCGACAGTCTGGTTAACTCAACAGGTAAAAGATTCTACCTCACCAAGGTTGCTATTAGTGGTTCAAATTCCACCTTGGCCTGTTGATAGTGATTCAACTTTTAGTGAAGTTGAAACGTGAAAAAGTTTTGCATACACTACACATAACAGGAATATCTTTAATATCACTGCAGACCCCCTTGAAAACATGTATATCTACTATCCAAAGAATGTCTGCGGCAATTTTGGTCACATTTGAATGAATATTTATGGGCGGGGGGTTGCAGAGTGCTATAGCATGACTTCTGGGTCACTTTTTGGCCGCCACGCCACGGGCAGTTTGATGAAAACTTATTATTTTGATAACTTTTAATCCCAAACATGTGCACCGACTCAATTTCAAGTCGGTCCGACAAAATCTGTAGGAGGAGTTCGTTAAAGTACAACGTGTGAATTGACAAAAATGGCGACTAAATTCAAAATGGCGGACTTCCTGTTGCGTTGACGTAATGGTGCGTTGGAACTTTTTTGTACATCTCGGTGTGATACATATGTCCACTGAATCTTGTGCATGTAGGTAAATGTAGCCGCCGGGGCATCTGTTTAGGGGGCGCTAGCAAGCCATTTAGCCATGCCCACTCACAACTCCACTAAAATAAGAAATTTTTCGCCATCGTGTACCAACTTTCATGAGTTTTTGAATATGATAAAGCCTCCAAAAATACAGTTGTTTATGGAGAATAATAATAACAGGGAATAATAATTCCAAAATGCCGGATTTTCTGTTTAGTTGAGGTCATGCTGCCGAGAGTTTTTTGTACATCTTGATGTGATACACATATCCAAAAATGTTTGTGCATGTAGGTGAAACAATGTGCTGGGGCTGCAGTTCAGGGGGCTCTAGTGAGCCGTTTGGCCACGCACACTCGCATAACACATATCAGATGTATCGTCTCACCACGCCTGATGTATGTGCCACGTTTCATGAGGTTTCAAGCATTCTTTGATCTTAAACATCAACTTTCTGTGTCATGGCGAAACATCAAACTTTGCTGCATCGCCACGGCAATGCCCTTTGACAAAGTCGAACAAAAATCTCAATATATCATCAACCACATGTTTAGGCTATTCTGACCCGACTTTAGGTTCATGTGATCAAACAGCTTGACGTAGTATGTGAAAGTATGAAAAGTGTCATTTCCAGTTGCCACCAGGGGGCACTGAGTGAATATTACCATACAGGTGTCTTCAGGGGGGGGACTGTTATAATACATGTAATGTTTGGAGACGGGCGGTCCATGTACATAAGATTTACAGCAATTTGTAGTTTCATGGCGAGACGCTCAAAATGGCTGCCATGCCACGGGCACACCCATCGACGAAAACGAACTCTTTGAACAACTTTTAATCCCAAACATGTTAAGAGTATACAGACAAAATTTCAAGTCGGTCTGACAAAATCCCTAGGAGGAGTTAGTTAAAGTACATGTGCGAATCGCCAAAAATGGCGACTAAATTCAAAATAGCGGACTTCCTGTTGAGTTGACGTAATGGTGCATTGGAACTTTTTTGTACGTCTCGGTGTGATACACATGTCCACCGAATCTCATGCATGTAGGTAAATGAAGCCGCCGGAGCATCTGTGCGTCTATTTTTTGCTGGGAGAGATTTTTGGATCAACTTTCATGAGTTTTTCAATATGATAAAGCCTCCAAAAATGCATTTAAACTTTCAGTATAAAAAGAATAATAATTTTACGAATAACAATAGGGCTTTCGCACCTTCGGTGCTCGAGCCCTAATAATGAATACCGGCTGGCTAAACTTATCAGCTGTTTCAGACTGTTGCTACTTCAAAAGAAATTAGTTTGACCAATGTGTTAGTTCAATGAACTCTAAATGCTATGGTCTCACACAGTATAGGGGTGTGAAAAGCAGCATGCCAGTTCTCCTCAAATCCTGACTGAGGGGCTGAGTGGAAGAACAGTTTTGGAAGTAAACTTTCCATGCTAATCTGCCATTAGCTCCAATTGGTCAGGCCAGGCCAGGAAATTAATCCCTCTGACCCAGTTCTGAGGAGCGCTGTGAGAGACCCCACAGCCCTGCAGACACACAAAGCCAAGCAACAACAGTTCACCCCCATCCAATTCTTATTGGCAGCAAAACACAAACAGATATGGGAAAGATGCACTGCCTTGGGTAAGGCCCTTCTGGCTAAATGCTAAATGCTCCTGACTTGTTTTTTTGGCATACATATTAAGCTCAATGTCTTTACAGAAGACAGCTTGGCTAGCTACTAAAATACACATACAAGTACATAAAGAAGGAAATAACGGAATTTAAGACTTTTTATGCAGTGTCATTGTAACTCATGACATGTCACCTCAGGCTCCAAGTCCGGCCTTGAAGAGAGTTTCTCTTCAGATCAGCAATGACCTTTTACTCCTCATGAACAAAGCTCTGAAAGGTTGCGACATGTCAGCCTGCTGAGTCATTGGAGCTACTCTGCCACAGCCTCGCTCAGACAGTGAGAGGATACATTGTGTGTGTGCCCAACAGATTATTAATGCACTTGAGCACAAGGTAGAATCATAGTAGCTACTGCTATAAACCAGCAGTTGAAATAATGTTTAATTTGGTAGAGCACAGCAGAGGGAAGCAGAAATGATCAAAGGTAGGAGTGAAAAACAGAGTACAGATATCCTAAAAGGAGGGGAAAAAGAGGGAATTACGACTGTAAAATGGAGCAAGATCATCTGTCAGAATGCCATGAAGACAGAGCCATTATCAGTCCAGCTACGACGAGAGTCTACTTCCAAAACTGATGTAATAGTTCCCTGGGAGGGAAAGTTGTTGCCCCAAGTTGAGCTAATAATTGAGGGTAAAGTAGAATAAGGGATCTAGAGATCTATTGGTATAATGTCAACAGTAATGCGGATCATGTAATGGACTTTCAGAGTGAAAAGGTTGATCAGTGTTCCAACCCTTACCCATGTCCACAAGCTTTGTGGACTGAATAAAAGAATAAGATTGTGTTTACTGGTGGCCGAAATCAGGTTTCTCTTCAGAGTGTCTGATTCTAAAGGTACAGTACACTTCGACTGATGTTTTTGGCGGATGGTTGAACAGTATCTGAAAAACTCTCTGCCCTTAACAATTATTGTTACTGTCCAAAACACACAGTACAACAATCTAAAGAAATCAGGTTTAATCAAACCAGTTCATCGCTTTAAATGCCTTCGACAAAAGATTGTCGAAAGTGTGGGTGTTCAAATAAAACATGCCTTGCCCCCACATTGCTGCCATCTGACGTGTTTGGACAACATGCTGGACAAATTAGTGCGTTTCGCTCATTGAGACAGGGTGGTTCAAGCTAGACTACGTTGGCCCACCTGCTGCTAACAGTTTCAGTTTTTACGACGATTATGGAAACCCTGCTCGAATAAAGTTTCCTCAGCCACTGAAAAGACAGACCAATCAGTGACCCGTCGAAGTGGCTAACTGAGATGATATTATAGTAAAGAGTTTGTTTCGGAATGTAGTTCCAACAATAGCAGCGGTAGTAGAGCTAGATACAGTTGTAGCAATGCTAGGAAATATCAAGGAATTGAGGCCGGACCAATAACAATGCCTAAATCTTTTTTTTTTTTTTTACGGACATGGGGTTGCACTCTGCTCAGTCTGTGGGAGGTTTAATGTTGGTGTGTTGGTGGGTTGGTGAGTTACTCACATGGTGCTCAATGCCCATTAGTTAAAGGCAAGTCCATAAGTGTCAGAATTAACACAAGATCTACACCCATTAAGATGACTGCAAACAATCCCCCCATGAAGTGTTCCAGACCCATGTATTCAGTGAGTGAATCGAACAGTTTCACTAATCTTGCACCAATTTTTAATATTGTGATGTGACAATATTGGCTGTTCCCTAGGTATTTTGTCCTGTCAACGCTGGAATTATGGATAAACTCCAGGGATCCCTGCAAGGGAAATTTCCATTTCCTTACTGGAGCAGGTAGGGATCCTCCTACCGTCTACCTGCTGTCCACGTGATGGTTCTTGAAGGTGGTTCTCTCCTGGCCATATTTCTAGGTACTGGTGCCAGCAATAGGATGATAGAATGACCTGCCAAATTCTTTGGCATGATTTAAGACAGATTTTTCAAGCGACAGTAATGTGATCTGCAATGATTATACAGCCCACATTATTTAGACCAGTGTTAACAGATATACTGCAGCACTAGTGTAAGAACCTGATACTGTGGGCCGGGGTTAGAGAGTTAGATACTCTGGAACAGCAGAGTGAAGTGGAGCTTCACTCGCAGGTAAAGTTCCTGGCCCAGTGGGAGAGCAGTAATGGACCAGAAAAAAAATCTACAGCACAGCAGCTTAGTCCCTTAACATCAATAATTCAAATAGAGGACATATAGAGGATAGGGAGGCTGTGGCTCAGACGGTAGAGTGGGTTGCATACTAATCAGAAGGTTGGTGGTTTGATCCCCAGCTCCTCCTGTCCACATGCCTAAGTGTCCTTGAGCAAGACACTGAACCCTAAGTTGCTCCCGATGGTATACTATTGGTGTGTGAATGTGCTCCTGATGGCAGCACCTTGCATGGTGATCTGTCTCATTATTGTGTGAATGGGAAAACCATGTTAAAGCGCTTTGAGACCAAAAGGTGATAAAGCGCTATACAAGTACTGACCAGTTACCATTTACCATATCTAACCAAGAGACTTTGAAGACAGAGAGACCCTGCAGAAGAAGGACTACAGAAATCTGATAGATATCACAAAAGTATGACCACCAAACTATGGATAAAAAAAGGAAAATAATGGTGATGCCACAAAATAAAAAATAAATAAGGTGATTATAATCTTGGCATATTTTGATACAATAGAAGTCACTAAAAGTTCACTATTAAACTATTATTGCAGCAGGAATATGGAGCAGTAGATAAACTGTATTTGTACTGCACTGGAAATCTGACTGACATTTTGTAGAGCAGGTGGTATTGGACTGAAGGTTCTACTGTGCATCACATTTACTTTCTGCATCATTGAATGGTGGCAGCCTGCTCACCTTTGAGTCCCTTCGGGTGCCTTTGATGTGCAGACACTTGACATCTTTTCAGACAGAATCAGCAAACCTCGAAGATGGAAATCATATCCTGTCATCTCAGACCTGGTTTATGTAGAAATGTGCTGTTGCTGTTTAGATAGAGAAGCAAAAGCACCATTCAACAGTGGTGGAGCATTTTTCTCATTTGACACGACTAATGTTTAATAATTTGCCAGCACATCGCACAAAACCGAAGTTAATTCCTTAATCTCATTGAAGGGAGAGGCAAAGAGTGGCATTGGAATTATTTGGATGAAAAAAATGACTCTGAAACCTCAGTGAATTTTCCATCTGCACCATGTTTACATCATTAATGCATTAAGTATAAGCCATTGTACAATAACTTTAAATAGTGAGACCAATGCCAGGTTTAGCAGCATTTTGTGTTGTTGCCTTAAGATTTGTCTGGAAAAAACACAAAACATGATCATTCACATAACCGGCTGCCAACAATTTCCATAGGCATTATTTCTTTAGATAAAAGCAGGTCCAATAAAAATGAAATTTTGGAAAATAAATCCAAAATTTTTCACTAATACAACCAGAGGTACAGTGTAATCACTCCTGCACAAAAGCATACACTGCTTCTTGAATTAAGTGTCAGTTATAAAAACAGCACGTGCGGCGATGATGTGTGTGGTGGTGAGGTGTGGTTTGGCTCAGCTGCAGGAGGGACTGATTGGGGGAGTGGTTCAGGGAATGGTGCCTGGAAGAGGCTTAATTGGTACAGCTGCAGGCAATTACCAATTTGTCTCTCTCCATATAAAAGCACTAGCAGGTCACCAGACGGTCTCTCACTCCGGAGGACACAGAGCAGCAGGCTGGCTGTGGACAGAGCGTGGGGCAAGTGCTCAAATGACTGACAGGAGAGCACAATGGATGTGAGATATCAGCTGTGTGGAATAAAACCCATTAACAAACCATACTTTGGCTGGTTGTTGTGCGTTCGGGCCGGAAGATCCCTTGGTGACGGCAAGATGTCTGTCACAATGTGCAATGATGTATTAGGTTTTCCGGGGTAAAGTGATGGCCATACCAGAAGGTTAGAATTTTCTCGGAATCTGTAATTTGCTGTGAATTGAAACACAATGCACATCTACACATTTACTGTATTCTTATCACCTTGATGGTGATAATTCAAATATTTCTGCTGAGGATGGTATGGAGCTACATGTGAGGAATTTATGCTTTTTTTTTTAATGATATCAGGTACTGCAGATGATTAAATCCCCAAATTCTTAGCAATTTTACATTGAGCAACATTATTCTTAAATTGTTGCATTATTTGCCTACACAGTCTTTCACAGAGGGGTGAACCTCTCCCCATCTTCACTGCAGAGAAACTCTGCCTCTCTGGGATGATCTTTTTTACAACCAATAATGTTACCGTTGTTACAATAATCTGTTGCCAGCTAACGTAATTAGTTGTGAGATGTTCCACTAGGTATTTTTTTTTAGCATAACACAACTTTTCCAGTCTTTTATTGCCCGTTCCAACTTTGTTTTAAACATGTTGCTGGCATCAAATTCAAAATAAGCATATATTTTTTATAAAATAATAAAGTTTCCCAATTTCAACATTGCTTTACACATGTTGTCTTGGGTCTATTTTCAATTAAATATGGCTTTACATGATTTGCAAATCATGGCATTCTATTTTTATTTACATTTTACAAAGCATCCCAACTTTTTTGGAAACGGTATATATTTGTATGTTTTTAACATTATACTATTTTGCTAAGACAACAGCAAGAGCGGGTTACACTTATTTTTTTGAAAAATACACAGCTACAGAGAAATGAACAAAGATATGAAGAGAGAGAGAGAGACGTGCAGAGACAAAGACAGGCCAAGAGAAAGCAGCTGCATCACTGCGAGAGAAGGCCAACTCTCTCCAGTCTAGTGCTCCTCTCGGCTCGCTGCCATGTACATCATCTGGGACTCGCTGTGCGGCTCATGGGGTCTCCTATTGGACACCGACACACTGACGCACCGATACACACACACACACACACACATACACACACACTCCCGGCATGGCCCGAAAGGAAGGAGGGAGACAAGGCTTTGTGTGTGGCACAGGGAACGCCATCACTGCATGAGATGTCACACCTCCACTGATTGTGCACAAGGGTGGCAATGCTGAGGAAGGAAAAGCTGGAAGTGGCAGCTGTGCAGGAAGGTCAGGTTGGGTTTAAGTGCGGTGTGAGGCTGACGGGTTTGTTCTTGACAGCAAAGCAATGTCGGGTAGTACGTAATTACTCATTTGTTTTGCTGTACATTTTATTCTGGTAGAAGGGAAACATGCCATGGCAACAGTATACAATCTGCTTGACTCTAGACCAAAGCAACGACAGTAGTTCTGACCATATCCGATGCCCTCAAAGAAACAATTCTTACATTTTTATGAATAGGACTGGAGGAAAAAACCCTCCCTCCTTGTTGTTTCTTCAGGAAACAAATCACAAATATTCACAGCTGCATATGACCGCGTGTTTCCTTGCTAAAAACTGAAATCCATTTTTATGCAGCTCAGTGGCAACATCTGAAAAATGCTACAGAGGAAAACCAGGTGGATTAAGTAGGATGCTGAACGCATCATCGTAACAGCCTTCACAATAGGCCCTTTGCCTGAGGATGCCAGAAATAGAAAAGCTAGGGGAACCAGTCTGGAGTGATAACCATCTGCTGCGCTATACCAAGCACATGCTCCTGCAGGGCGAGGGTCAGGACACACTGAGGAGCTTTTTAGATTCCTACACACCAATGAAAATTATTTGTAATTGAACATGTTTCACATGCAAGATTAAATAGTATCATGTTGTATTTTAGTAAACACGGGTTTGCTATATATCACCAAGGTCAGAGCATATTTAAACTGTCAGGGTTCAGAAAATACTACTATGGAATCTAGAAATAAATCATTTGAAACTTTTGACATTTTAAGTAATTTTAAGGTACAAATAAAAATTATTTTGGTCTTAAAATCTCAAATTTAATAAAATATTCCTTTTTAGCTCTGCATTACATTGTAATTTAAATTATTTTCAGGTTTTAATTATATATGGCAATTGTAATTATGTTTGAACATTTTGGGAATAAATAATGTAAAAGATAGTTATTGACCCCAGTGTAAAACTCCTTTGCGTTTATGTGAACTAACATCGGTACTTGATTCATTACTATTACAATAGAGGGAATTTTTGTACAGATTTGTTGTGAATGTGCACTGTTCCAAAGTGGCCAACACAGAGCTCATCAGACTACATCTTATTCTAAATGCGACATATAATATGTGCAATGAAATGGTGAATATCGATGTGTGTGTGTGTGTGTGTGTGTGTGTGTGTGTGTGTGTGTGTGTGTGTGCATAATTACACAAGTGTATAATTCTGTGTGTGGCAGCACTGTGTCCAGACAAAGGAAAGCAAGCACACCTCAAAGATCATAATGCATCCTGGACCACTGAAGCACTGGAAAAGTAATTAGCTTTGTCTGTTGGAGCTAAAAAGGTCCTACAATCACACACAAACACACATGCAGTAAGGGTGTAATTAAACACCCTTTGCAAATGTTCAAAGAAAGACTCCTCATTCTTTTAAAAAAAATTACCCATTTTGTGGAGCTTGCTTGATAAAAAGACCTAAAAGTGAACATGAAATGACTTGAACAACATTATGTCTAAGAAAAAAAAATCATAAGCGATAAACAGAATTTCAACCTGAAAGGGCTTATTTATTCTGTCTTTGATATATTTCATATATATTTTTTGATGTCTCATAGATGTTAGAGTAGAAACCATTGGTTATAACATTGTAAAGTAGCTGTGTACAAACTGCCTTTGACAAAACATTGGGGTAGACACTCGGACAGACAGGTCAGGCTCATCTTACTCCTGTTTATCTCAAATTAAATTTAGTTTAAAGCAATTACAAAGCAGGGAGAGGGTGGAAAAGAGAGACAGACATGGAGAACTATACATACTCATTACCTCTTGCTGGATGTAAATCAAGGGGAAACAAGCTTCCTGCTGACTAATTTGCCGTTACTGTGTGACTGGCATGCTTTCCCAGTCTGAAATTAGCATGTAAATGGCAGCCTTGATAGCAGTGATGAATGAACACAGCAATGTTTGCCTTTTTGCGACAGCTGAAGCAAATCCAGAGGCACAAACCACTATCACTTTGCAGGAACACACAGTCAAACGATGAGAAAAATTACATTTCATTCATTAAAGTATGAAATTTGATGGTCAGTCAACCTTCAATGGAAAGACAAGCTGGTGAAGGTAGAGAGCGCACAAACTTATGAACAGTGGTGCCACAATTTCAGAAGCACATCATCGTTTGAGCCTGAAGCAGTCTGTCCTGACAGTCTGGGAAGCTGATGTTAACATTAGCTTAGTATTCAAATATTCTAATAAAAATCTAATAGTGCATGAATTTCTTCTCATTTAATTTGATTACTGATAGTATAACAGTAATGTAATATGCTGACAAATGCAAGCTAATATTAGTGTTTTTTTTTCTAAACAAAAATGGGAGAGCTAATAAAGAAAGTAGCTTTAACAAAACCCTGGATGGACCTCAACAATAAACTCAATTATTCTGTCAGTCATCCTCGCTGAATAAATTCAGGAAGTTGGAACTGGGGACATTTGGGAAGAGTGTTTTCCTTTGTTTGTGTATAGAATTAATTTTGCAACACAGAGTTGCATAATTATGCAGGCAAAATATGCCAGCAGATGGACTACATCTAACTCACTGATGGGAATGATAAAATAATAGCTGGTTCCATTTGGGGTCTGTATTGTCTGTATTGCAGCTCCAGGTCCATTAGTGCACAGTAGAACTATGAATGATGACCAGCATTAGCCTCACTCAGTCGGCTTTACCCCTCCGCTAATGCCCTTGAATTGCAAGGAGTTTAGCATTCCTAAATGTGTTTAAGTGCTGCCATTAACCCCAGTACCAGAGTGGCTCCCTGGCTACTATGGAGATGAATAGTCACCAAAGAAGTGGCTTGCACTAATAGCACATGCACTATGGGCTTGCACTAAGCAGGCTGCCACATCAGCAGACTGAGCACACTCACACGGCAAAATATGTTAGCTCCAACAAGGACTGATACTATAGATGTAAGTTATCAAAATATTATTTTTTTACTTTGTAAACTGTTGTTGGTGATGATAACGTCGAGTGTTTTTTGCTATGGGTAGCTGCAGCAGTGGTAGTTGGTAAATGGCTGCTCCAATTAGTTTCAAAATGAACCTGAGGTTTACGCCCATTACGCAATGGCTGTGAAAGATGCACAGGTGCAGTGATATATTTTCTTTTTGTTAAGATGAATTAAAAGTGTAAGTTCACTAACAGTGAGCACAGGCTGGAATGATGAGCGTTTATCCCCAATTAAAAAAACTACAGCTTCCCCCACTGAGCAAAAAACTGCTGCTGCAATTTAAACACCTCTCTTGCCTAAAGGCAAAGGCAAATGTTAGTGTTAGTGTGAGATCAGACTTCCACCTGCATCTCCTGTGGTCCTCCAGGGTTTAATTAACTGCTAGGCTGAACTGCTACCCCCTCCTCTCTAATCACTCTGACACACACACACACACACACACACACACACACAATCCTATTCAGCCCAGTTCCCCTCATACATTGTACGGTAACACACACAACTGAGACAAATAAAACACGGTTGCCAATGACAGAGCTGTCAGCCACCTCAGACACACCCTGTGAAATTTGCATTTTACTGTCAGAGCAGCCTTTATTTGCCTTTGTCAGTGATAGGTCAGGCAGAAAAGACTACCTAGACACACTTCATGTTTTTGCTCATGTAACTGCCAAACTAAGGTGATTCAAAGAGCAGTTCAGCTCACTTTAATAAATGGCTGGGGTGGGCATGTATTCCCTGCTTAGTCCTGTGTATGTGTCCCATCTCATTAATTACAGATGGCGAAATGAACATCAGAGCAAGCTCCTTTGAAGAGGGCAGAAATGAACAGAACCCGACAATGTGGTGAGACATTCACCACAACACTGCGCACACATCTGAGGAGTAAACCTGGAGTGAACAAGACCGACTGAGACTGCCAGCTGGCATCAATAATATATATGTAATTGATTCTTTGTCCTACAGAAACTGCTACGAATGTTATGGTGACAGAGTTTGGCCACAGTAACTTACATTAAAAGTAGCAAGAAGGAAGGCTGTAAATAATAAATGACATAATCTGATGAGTTTACAATACATAAATGAAAGTGTATGCTATATCTGCCCGTGTAAAGCTCCAAAACTGATATGGCAAAAAAAGAAGTCGAGATGGAAAGAAAAATGGTTGAAAGCCACTCTTGTAAATTCACCATACACAGTAATTTTAAAAACTTTTGAAAACAAATTTTTTTTTCTCACCCTTTTTGATTGAAATGTGGTATACAGTATCCCTGAAATAAATGAACATGCAAATATTGAATAATGGGTGCAGTTTTGTCTTTGCTGCCGGAAGGTGTCTTGCTGCATTTTAAATGGCTAGAGATACAGTGATCAACACTGAGGCTCCATGCTCACTGCTATACTATCCCACCTGCACTTATCATCATCATCTTCTCCAGTCTGCTATGGGTGTGAATACAGAAGCTATAACAAAAAAAAAGTGCCGTTTCAGTGGATCTCAATAAGAGGTGGCTATTTGGGAAAAGTAAGGCTTTGACAAAACGAGACGTGAACTTGACCCCTCTTTTCTGGCGGTTTCTGTCGGGCCATGAAGGGAATCTTTGTGTCAGATGAAGGAGGTGATGGGAAGAAGCAGGGAATGCTAATGAGCAGCAGTGAGCTCACAGTTATCACTTTAAAGTAATTTATTTCAAGACACAGCCATATGCGCTAATACACAAATACACACTGCTCTAGTAAGGAGCACATGAATCACGGCACATGATCATTAATAACTTGACTTCTAAACTTATTACCTACATACCTATGGTCTGGCAGAGGGTACAAGGAGTAGAATAGATCAGAGTAATTCCATGTTGAACTGAATTAAACCATTTCAAGTTTCAAGAGCAAAACAACGTTCAGCCTGGAAATTTAGCATGCTGAGAAAATCAACATATCAACACATGCGAGGGAGAAAAGAAACAGCTGTACCATGAATGTCGAGCGTTCATTAATAACCTTTATTGCCCTGAGGCGCATGGGCAGCCGAGTGACTTGAGGCACAAATTAATGGATGGAGACATCTTCACTGAATTGCACTCACTACAAAGGGAAGACACTCCTCTTGAGCAGCTGTGTGCCTCTGAGGCTCCGCCTGTCATGGCCGCTCTGGAGAGGGAGTTGGGGACATATAAACTTCCCTCTTTTAATTCAGTGGGGGAAAAAAAGGACGAAGGGAGGAGAGAAAACACACTGATGCACCATGAATCTGGACTGTTGTCATGGTGATGACCCCAACACCCTTGCTTTTATGTCTGCCACCGAGGTCAAAAGTGGAAAAGAATAACAGAAGGAGAGGAGGGGATAAAGGAAAATGGAGGACAGATTGAAGTTGGTGACAGAATAGTTAATGATAAAGAGCAGCATTTTCAGCATCAACATTTGCTGATTATTTTCTTAATCAATTAATCCTTTGATTTGTAAAAATTCGGAGAAATGCCGTCAGAATTACCCAAAGCCTAAAAATGTATATGCAGTCCAAGCAAAACAAATTAAAACAAAACTAAATAATTCAAATAATTCAAATGAAATCCAAATGAAATCCAAATGTTTTGCATGACATTTTTAATTAAATTAGACAGTTTTCAAAATAGTTTATTATCAATTGACTAATATAATCATTGTTTTAGTTCTACATGTATTGTCTGAGGTAGTAACGATACAAAGTATAATGTTTCCACGTATATTGTATCGAAATGAAAATGCAGTATAGCTTGATAAGAAGTACAGTGGTGTGAAAAAGTGTTTGCCCCTTCCTGATTTCCAATTCTTTTGCATGTCTGTCACACTTAAATGTTTCAGATCATCAAAAAAATTTAAATATTAGTCAAAGATAACACAAGTAAACACAAAATGCAGTTTTTATTATTAAGGGAGAAAAAAAAATCCAAACCCCCATGGCCCTGTGTGAAAAAGTGTTTGCCCCCTAAACCTAATAACTGGTTGGGCCACCCTTAGCAGCAACAACTGCAATCAAGCGTTTGTGATAACTTGCAATGAGTCTTTTCCAGCTGTGGAGGAATGTTGGCCGACTCATCTTTGCAGAGTTGTTGTAATTCAGCCACATTGGAGGGTTTTCCAGCACCAACCTCCTTTTTAAGGTCATGCCACAGCATCTCAATAGGATTCAGGTCAGGACTTTGACTAGGCCACTCCAAAGTCTTCATTTTGTTTTTCTTCAGCCATTCAGAGGTGGACTTGCTGGTGTGTTTTGGATCATTGTTCTGCTGCAGAACCCAAGTTGGCTTCAGCTTGAGGTCACGAACAGACGGCCGGACGTTCTCCTTCAGGATGTTTTAGTAGACAGTAGAATTCATGGTTCCATTTATCACAGCAAGTCTTCCAGGTCCTGAAGCAGTAAAACAGCCCCAGACCATCACACTACCACCACCATATTTTACTGTTGGTGTGATGTTCTTTTTCTGAAATGCGGTGTTACTTTTACGCCAGATGGAACAGGACACACGCCTTCCAAAAAGTTCAACTTTTGTCTCATCAGTCCACAGAGTATTTTCCCAAAAGTCTTGAGGATCATCAAGATGTTTTCTGGCAAAAATGAGACGAGCCTTAATGTTCTTTTTGCTCAGCGGTGGTTTTGGTCTTGGAACTCTGCCATGCAGCCATTTCTGCCGAGTCTCTTTCTTATGGTGGAGTCATGAACACTGACCTTAACTGAGGCAAGTGAGGCCTGCAGTTCTTTGGATGTTGTCGTGGGGTCTTTTGTGACCTCTCGGATGAGTCGTCGCTGCTCTCTCGGGGTAATTTTGGCCGGGCAGCCACTCCTGGGAAGGTTCACCACTGTTCCATGTTTTCTCCATTTGTGGATAATGGTTCTCACTGTGGTTCTCTGGAGTCCCAAAGCTTTAGAAATGGCTTTAGAACCTTTTCCAGACTGATAGATCTCAATTACTTTCTTTCTCATTTGTTCCTGAACTTCTTTGGATCTCAGCATGATGTCTATCTTTTGAGGATCTTTTGGTCTACTTCACTTTGTCAGGCAGGTCCTATTGAAGTGATTTCTTGATTGAGAACAGGTGTGTCAGTAATCAGGCCTGGGTGTGGCTCGAGAAATTGAACTCAGGTGTGATAAACCACAGTTAAGTTATGTTTTAACAGGAGGGGGCAAACACTTTTTCACACAGGGCCATGTGGGTTTGGATTTTGTTCTCCCTTAATAATAAAAACCTTCATTTAAAAACTGCATTTTGTGTTTACTTGTGTTATCTTTGACTAATATTTAAATTTGTTTGATGATCTGAAACATTTAAATGTGACAGACATGCAAAAAATTGGAAATCAGGAAGGGGGCAAACACTTTTTCACACCACTGTAGAGCATTTGTGGTGAAGAAATAAACGTACATGCTCTGAAAATAAAGTAAAATAGACAGACTTGAATCAGCCTTGTCTACCTGATTAACTGGTTGTGTTGAATGTTAAACATGGCAGTGTGTCAAAACGTGTATTGATAAAGTTTACAGAAAATGTTGACTTCCTGAGCTCCATTTTATCCTTGTGTTGAAGATGATGAGGTTGTTGTCACTTTTCTACATTCTGACAGCATAAATGTTCCCTTTGTTTGTCTCAGTCGGTCTTGTTCACTCCAGGTTTACTTCTCAGATGTGTGCGCAGTGTTGTGGTGAATGTCTCACACATTGTAGGGCTCTGTTCATTTCTGCCCTCTTCAAAAAAGGGAACTTTCCCAATTCCCATGCAAATCTGACACTATTTACTGTAGCTAGAAATTCATTCTGATGTTATAAGTGGTATTTTGCTATTTTCTGAAATTTTAAAATTAAATCATTATTAGCTACTTTTAATTAAATTGTTGACTGTATTTCATATTAATGCTGCCTTTTTTTAATTTTATTTTTTTTAATTTACTTTTTAAACAGGTTTTACAGCGTATTAGCAGGCTAGAATGATCAGTTGGTGCGGTCAGTATATTTAATAGTTACACCTGGCAGTAAATGGGAGGGGGAATTAAATATTACAAAACAACTAATTTCAACAGCCTTTGCAGCCTTTTTTTAATTCAGGTATGTGTAAAATTACAATATATAGTTGAACTTAAAAAGTGCTCGTGAAAGAGGCTACTGGTCATTTTACAAAAGACACAATTTCACAGTTCACCCATCATTCTGACAAACATATCACATAAAATGTCAAATGTATTCTTTGAGGTCACTGATATCGTAGCTGAGGGGAAACAGTGTTTCCTGTCTCTATAAACAATCTTTGTTTGAAACAGCTCAGTTACTATGACTGTTGATACATGACACATGGCCTGCAGTCCAAGGCTCTGAATCACTAACATGAGAACATGTTAGGAGTCAGTCTGGTTTTTAGTTCTGTTTCTCAAAGCCTCAGTTCATCTTTAAATCTGAATTGTTGTTTTAATAACTCGGTCACTAATGTGACACACTGTTTGTTGCGTCTGTAGCTGCATGTTATTGTTATGTGAGTAATAAATTCAGTCAATCAAACGTTTTAATTTACTGAAGTGATCAGAGCTCATGATTAAGAAGATATGGACCTGTTAGCTCTGTCCATCAAACTCAACACTTCACTCATTAAATATGAACATCACCAGAACACACATAGTCTGCCATCGTTATCTGTTTTCTCTCCTGCTTCCGTGATGCTGTGAACATTTTCCTGACCAAAGGACGGGTCACTGTGAAAACAGCCGAGGATTCTGGGTCGTCCAGAGGACTCGGGGTCTCTAAAGATAAATATAGTTTAACTTCTTTTGTTTTAATGTAAGTCGTATTTCTTATTTTGTGACTTCCGCAAACACGCTTGTTATATTTGGATGTTGAGTCTCAGACACCGTCAACATCACAAAGCACAATAAATCCTGAGTTTTATGTAACAAATGATGTTACATAAACCAAACAAAATGACCTCCATCAAGTATTGATACGTTCCTGCCTTTTGAAACTATTTGGCATGTTGAAATATTGCCTTTCATAACTTTTCTTGCCCATTTGTTTCTACCATAATTGGATTTGGTCTTCTGGCTGCTTTGGAGGATATAACTGACTTTGGCTGGGGACCAGCAGATAGGGCACCAATACAAAACTTAATTTATGTGTGACTCTTCAGGGGTTATGAGATACACAAGGTGAAAAAAGTAAAGCACTTCTGCAATTACGGACAACCAAATGAAAAAAATATTTACACAAATAGACAGTGCAGTCAGTGTCAGGGACTGCAGAACTCAAACAACAATGACACCAGCTGGTAGGAATAATGCTTGAGAAAGATTGTGAAATGAAGTCTGAACTGCTTCATTGTAAACTCATCAAAGACTACTCAGAGATCCAGATGTGCTTTGGTATGTAGCCACCACTAAAGCACACACTTACACAATGACACATCTGTCATTCTAAGAACTTCACTGGGGTTGTGGCTGCCTGTACAGATTTGAATAACTCTGTGTGTACAGTATTTTCTGTATGCAAAATCCCCTTTTTGCATGATTTCATGTTTATCTGATCTCAACGCTCTTTATCATACAGTAACAGAAGACAGTGCTTCTATGCCACATTGACTGACCTCAGTTTCATTTCTAGGCATCTCATAATTTCTCAACTGTTTATTTCTGAGCAGTAAATTAAATTTAGACTGCCACTGTCTCCTTTCTCCCAGCAGCATCGCACTCAATAGAAGAGGGCAGAAGAAGGACTCTGGGCTGGTTGGCAGGTTTACTGAGATATTGTCCATCTGTAAAGAATGAGTTTGGAGATTATACAGAGCCATGTTCTCTCCAACACAAACAACATCTGCCCACTACTCATGTGCAATAGTCCCAGCTACCATACACCATGCAAGATTCAATTTTGGTATAGATCTCTATGAAGACATACGAGGGCAAAATCTGACAAACTTGCTCAGATGACAAGAATTCAAAAAGCTGCTCAGGGCTAAAAGCGTTAACCAAGAAATAAGTCCAGCAGCTGACTCCACACCCCCACCCTCTTTAATGTAAATTGTAATTTTTACACTAAATTACAAAATGGAATACACTGTTAATTAGTGATCTTTTGGGGTGGTTTTTACATCCTTTCATTTTTCATTTCACCACTATGCTAAGCTAAGCTAACCATTTCCAATTTGGTATTTAAAGGTTCAAAGGTAAAAGGCTTTAAGGCCAACCACAGCATTTCTATGGTCTTATAGCTTTTTAGCTCTATGAAAAAATGGCCAATCGCTGTTGTCTTCCATATAAGAGGTTGAACAGTCGGTCGTGCTGATTGTGGACATATGACATGAGTGTGAGTGGGTGACATCACAAACTTACTGAGGTCTAAATGGCACATTTGGCTGTGAGCATTTCTCCATGGACTGAGCATTTTGATTCTCTCATAGTTTTTAGATAGCACCTATAGACTTCTATATAAAAAAATAAAAAAAAAAAAAAAATTTAAACTGCAAGCAGTGATACATGGGCCCTTGCACTCCCGTGCGCCGCCTCCCCGAAGCCATCTCCCCAACGTGCAGCGCGCGAGGGACCGCGTATCCCCGCTTAAAGTTTCTATTTTTGTCTCGTTTCCTGTCTCCAGCAGGGGGCGCTGGCGAGCCGTTTGGACACGCCCACTAGCAAAACACATCAGATGTATCTTCTCACCACGCCGGATGTATGTGACACGTTTCATGAGGTTTCAAGCATCCTTTGACCTTAAACATCAACTTCCTGTGTCACGGCGAGCGAGCCGTTTGGCCACGCCCACTCGTAAAACACATTTCAAATGTATCGTCTCACCACGCCGGATGTATGTGACACGTTTCGTGAGGTTTCAAGCATCCTTTGTCCTTAAACATCAACTTATATATGACCTTTATTTAACCAGGTAAAATCAATTGAGAACCAATTCTCATTTACAATGATGACCTGTGTGTGAACTTCCTGTGTCACGGCGAGACATCAAACTTTGCCGCATCGTCACGGCGACGCCCATTGACAAAGCCGAACAAATGTCTCAATATATCATCAACTACATGTTTAGGTTATTGTGACCCAACTTTAGGTTCATGTGATCAAGCAGCTTGACGTAGAATGTGAAAGTATGAAAAGTGTCATTTCCAGTGGCCAACAGGGGGCGCTATGACTATGAGCGAATATTACCCCACAGGGGTCTTCAGGGCGGGGCTGTTATCATACCTGTGATGTTTGGAGAAGGTCGGTCCATGTACATAAGATTTAAAGCAACTCGGAGTTTCATGGCGATGCCCTCAAAATGGCCACCACGCTATGGGCACACACATCGACGAAAACGAATTATTTTGATAACTTTTAATCCCAAACATGTTTTCTATCCATAGAAACTAAATTCAAGTCGGTCCGACAAAATCCCTCGGAGGAGTTTGACAAACTACAACGTGTCAGAATCGGCCAAAATGGCGACTAAATTCAAAATGGTGGACTTCCTGTCGAGTTGACGTAATAGTGCAATGTAACTTTTTTGTGCGTCTAGGTGTGATACACGTGTCCACCGGATTTGGTGAATTTAGGTAAATGTGGCCGCCGGGCATCTCTTTAGGGGGCGCTCTCAAGCCGTTTGGCCACGCACACTCGCGACTCCACTAGAATACAACATTTTTCACCGGGAGACATATGTGTATCCACTTTCATGAGTTTTTGAATATGATAAAGCCTCCAAAAAGGCAAATCACTTTACGTAAGAATAAGAACGTCTAACGTCCAAGAACAACTAAGAACATTTTTACGAAAAACAATATGGCTTCGCACCACCGGTGCTCGGGCCCTAACTATCCCTTTATATACTAGAGATTTAAATATAGTTGGCTGCATCAAGTACAGAATTTGATCATTTCATTCCTACTGGGAGATGAACCTACTTCTCTGCTGTTGTGATCCTGATTCAGTATCTCTGTAACTAGTTGAGTTAGGGGAGGACTGCAGGAATATACTTAGCCCTGTCCATTGGTATGACTGAGTCATGCATGAGGACAAGCTAGACGTTTTTTGTGTCAAGAATAACAAGCATGGAAAGAAATGTGAGTTACACAGTAGTATAAACCTGAAAGTAGAAGGGAATTTTTTTGCTATGGAGAGGTTGGTTATTGATATCAGGAAACAAAACTTAATCTGTTTATATGTATGTACCCATCTTTCCACCCTTCTATCTTTTGAGCAGTAGATTATATTTCGTGCGTCTTGAGATGGTGAAACGTCATATTCGTTAGCAGATAGCGATCAAGAAGAATCCTAAATGTCACACAAACACATTAGTTTCCACCCGCCCCATGCACAACAGGAAGTGAAACAGACTTCATTGCAGTATACCAAAGTATCACTTCCTGTTGGGGCTATTTGACCGTAAAGCTGCATAACGCCTGCAGTTTGAGTTTGACAGCTCATATTAAATTTCCATCTTTACATTTTTTATCATTCAAGTGTAATCTGAAAAAGCACATGCCAGACTTAAAAAAAATAAGCTGAAAACATGCAGTAGTAACAACATCAGTCCCAGAGGAAGAAGAGGCCACTCAATCAGAGGCTCTGACTGACAGTCCTGCCGCCTCCCTGCTCTCATATCTGCAGCCGCCTCTTGTCCCCAGTCCCTGAAGGCCAATTAAGAAACACAGAGGCCTATTCCTGAACACTGGCACATAAAGGACATTTGAGCAAGGCTATAAAGGAACAGCTTCACATTGGAAATACAGAGCCTAAGTTGAAGGCAGTCAATAAAGAGATGAACTTTATGACACAGTCAGCACACAAGCCAGCAACACATCACAGAGAATGATCAGAAGTGTGGCAGAGGAGGAGAGGGCACCACATATGTGTTTGTGCAAGATGAAAACATTTCACAAGTGATTTCACAACACCACAGCTCATTGCAAAGGTGTCTCTGTTTTGGCATGCCACAGTTAGTTCAGCCAGCTGCATGCAGGCAAACAGTAACAGGGAGTGTTGTAACAGCCTCATCAGTGAGGCATTACAGAGTGGAACAGTATTAATGCACCCAAGTTAATGCAGCTGCATGTTATAACTGGGTACTTTATGATCGCTAAACTACAAAATGGAATTGTATCGTGGAAGTTTTCTGTAGCTTTTAGCTACATCTCGTGGTCCCCACTTTGCTTTGTTTTACTTTGTCACCTTAGTATGACTTTATTCACATGATAACAGATGGTCATACATGACCTTACAACCATACATACGTCTTGTGTTAGAGGCGGAAAAAAAAGGTTTAACAATTTCTTCCAAGGGTTTCATGACTTATAGATAGATAGATAGATAGATAGATAGATAGATAGATAGATAGATAGATAGATAGATAGATAGATAGGTAGGTAGGTAGGTAGGTAGGTAGGTAGGTAGGTAGGTAGGTAGGTAGGTAGGTAGGTAGGTAGGTAGGTAGGTAGGTAGGTAGGTAGGTAGGTAGGTAGGTAGGTAGGTAGGTAGGTAGGTAGGTAGGTAGGTAGGTAGGTAGGTAGATAGATAGATAGATAGATAGATAGATAGATAGATAGATAGATAGATAGATAGATAGACAGACAGACAGACAGACAGACAGACAGACAGACAGACAGACAGACAGACAGGTAGATAGATAGATAGATAGATAGATAGATAGATAGATAGATAGATAGATAGATAGATAGATAGACAGACAGACAGACAGACAGACAGACAGACAGACAGACAGATAGATAGATACTTTATTAATCCTGCAAGGGGAAACAATTTTCTGAAAGAGTCAGTTATTTGTCATGAGGTTAATGTATGTTCTAAAGTACTTAAATTCATACAAAATAAATGTAAAGGTCTTCACATTTCAGAATGTGACTTATATTGAATTAGTACATCCCTGACTCAGTTAATAATGAGTATCTTTCTTTTTTTATTTGTCTTTATTGGATAAGAGTAGTAGAGACTGACAGGAAATGTAGGGAAACAGCAGGGGGAATGACATGCAGCAAAGGTTCAACTGGCTGGGAATTGAACCAGGGACTCACCAAAGTCAGCATTTGCACCGGGTGGGTATATTTGTTGCATGTCATCCATTCTCTCTCTCTCCCCTCATTTCCTGTCACTTCTCTAATGTCCACGATCAAATTAAAGGCAAATATGGAAACAAAAAAAGCATTCACAATCAGACAGATTAACCCACTTACACAGAACTGTAAATCTCTGAAAGCCTGTCTTCCATTCCTCTGCTCAAATTTAATAATAGAAAAATAAAACCCTCATCAAGGCTCAAGTCTAATAATGCAGAATTATTTCCAACCCCATCCTATATCGAAAGCTTGCCCTCTCTCCTGCCCTTGGATTTAAAAACACAATGTGATTCCTCATCCAAAGGCTGCACCCGAAGTTCACCAGCACCTTATGGGTCCATGCAGAAGAAACACGGGACTTTAATGGGGTGGGGAAGGGGAGGTTTTCTTACTCTCTCGTTTTCTTCAGGAATGCTCACTTGTCAGCGCAGTTTGGCGGCGGGTTGAAAGAGTCTCCCCCGTCCAGCCATTCATCTGACACACAAAGGCAATTTCACAGGAAGACAAGCTTTCTCTCTGCCATTCTTCCTCACTGCTACTCATGGTCTCACTGTGGCTTCCTCTCTCTCTCTCTCTCTCTCTCTGGCATGCTCATTCACACAGCTCCCAGGCCGTCATTAGCATGTTAATGGATGTCCAGGAGAACATGAACGTGAACCAGTGGGAAACTTGTGGTGAAAAAACAAGTGCAGACACTGAAAAAGAAGGCCTGGGAATGGCAGCGTATCTCTCTATCTGAGGCATTCTCCTGGCTGATTCCATCGGAGAGGGTTGTTGATTTGTCAGGACCTAACCCCAAAGGCCCTTAATCCAGCAGGCTGATGAAAACAAGAGAAGTCACCCTAAAGAAAACGGAGCTTTTCTCTCTGGACTGGGAAGTATTTCCAAACACGGTTCCACTCAGTTGGCAAAATCATAGTTGTGTAAATCATAGTTAAGGCTTTCAGCAGATGCACATGGTAGGCTGACTGCGGACACCTGATATTAGTAATAGTTTGTTCATGACAAAAACTCTTACAAAAGTTTAAAAGGGCACACATCTTGCATGTTCCCATGGGAGTTCCTTATTTAAGCAGAAATTAAAATCTTTTTTTTTTAAATCCATAAATATACTACTGTATATCACCAGTACTTTTTTTTTTTTTAACCCGTGTAGGTTTGTAACTAAAACTGTATTTACAAAAAATAACAAAGTTTTCTTAATTTTTCTGTATAGCACCTCCTATATTCGTGTCATCCTGAGAGTGAGGATTTTTGTGTGTTACTTGATGATTTGATCTCTCCCAGACAGGATAGATCTGACTTTGTGGCTGTTTTTGGATGTTCTGATGAAAGAAATGGCAAAAAGCAAGTAACAGAGAAAAGTCTGCCAAAAAGCAATCTAATCGTTGAACTACTTTTTCTTATAATTTTGTCTTATTTAATTTAATGTCCACAGTATTACATTGACTTTTTTGCGCTGAAGACAAAATGTCATAAAACAGCTGGCTTCAGTGTAACTTTATAATCTCGACCAGCGTTCCATCAGTAATGTAACACATTCTGTACATGTTGTGTGTACTAGCCCTTTAAACAAGTTGCGTAGACTGCCAGAGAGCTCATTGCCGTTCGGAAGTGCATTTGCGTAAGAGCGTCAGTGGTGCGGTGCATGTCAATAATAATAATAATAATAAAACTCATGCAGACGTCATATGCTGTTTGCTCTGCAGCAGATAAGCTCTCATTTGATGATGGAACCTTATCTAGACGTATTTATGGGGTAACTAAATCATTCCAACAGCTAATCCTGCTCACTGCTGGGTGTTAGTCTGCCTGCTGTTTCATGGTTGTTCTTCATGTGCACATGGTTGATGGTGATGATGTCTAAAAATACTTAAATAACTCTGAAACTTTGGTAGGATTTTGCTGTGATCACGACTATTTTTAAATATTTAGTCATAACTGTCAGCAGGTCCTGGGACATATCATTGTCCTTGAACATTTGACAAATCATCTTTCCATTACAGTAGAGGTATGTGGTAGTGGGGCATGGTTTGGCTCAGCTGCAGGAGGGACTGATTGGGGGAATGGCTGTACAACAGAGGGGCCAGGCTGAGGCAATTCACACTGGGAGAAAAAGTACTTGTATTGCTTCCTTCTTCCAGCTTGAAAGTCCTCGCCAAGTGGTCACACGATGAGTAGGGGATGTCAACTATAAGGTGGTGCGTTCTGACAGGGGCGGAGCTACGCAGATCTACCACCTTAATCTCCTAAAAGCATGTAGAGAGGCAGAGCCTGTTTCTCTGGTGTCCGCGGTATCCTAGAGAGAGGAGCTGGGGCCAGAGGTTCCAAAGTCCACCAATCCTGCCTCGCTCCCGGTTTCACGCCCATCTCTCCGGGACCCAGAGAACAGAAGTTGCCCAGTTGCAAAAGCAGTTTGCTGATGTGTTCTCCCTCCTGCCAGGATGCACGAACCTCATAGTGCACAACATTGAGACTTCTCCGTCTCTTGATGTGATTGATTTGATGCGTACCCAATGCCCCGGGTCGACGAACTCCTGGACCGACTGGGCACTGCACGTTTTTTTACGACACTGGATTTAACCAAGGGCTTCTGGCAGATTCCTCTCTCGCCAGAGTACAAGGAAAAAACTGCCTTCTCCACTCCGTTTGGGTTATACTAATTTACCACACTTCCCTTTGGTTTATTCGGTGCCCCACCCACTTTCCAATGCCTCATGGACCGGGTGCTGCATCCGCATGCTGCATATGCTGCCGCTTACCTGGATGATGTTATCATCGGAGCAGTGCCAGTTGGTGTTTGAGAGGGTGAAACAGGCTCTCTGTGGGGAACCACTCCTCCACACACCTAACTTCTCTCTTCCCTTTACCCTGCAGACTGATGCATGAACAGAGGAGTGAATGGGGGAGTGGTTCAGGGAACAGTGCCTGGAAGAGGCTTAATTAGCACAGCTGCAGTGAATCAGTGATGGTCTCTCTCTCCACATAAAAGCACCTGGTAGGACACCGGACAGGGTGGACTCCTGGGGACACAGAGCAGCAGGTTGGCTGCGGCAAGGACATGGGACGTGTGCTCAGCTGCTGGGCAGGAGAGCATACAATCATTGGGGTTGTTGTGTTTGAATAAACACGTCGGAAACTATACTTTGACTGGTTGTTGTTCGTTCATGCTGAAAGAACCCACGGTGACGACAAGATGCATGTCACAAGGTAAAATATAAATTTTAACTTTCCCTAACTGTCGAGCTGTCACAATAAACTCATACTGAGGAAGCCAGTCATTAATCAACCTCAGAGAATTCTCTGCCTCATAAAATTAATTCTTCTCCTTCTTTGATTTCATTCCCTCTTCTCTGGGTGAAATAATGGGAAACTATATTTGGCTGTTGTGTTGTATTACAGTTGGATTTGAAGTAACTTAACATAACATTCGGTTGGTGTTCAGGTAAAGTTTGAAAATGCCAACAGTTGTGGTTCAGAACTCGGTGGCAGTGCAGCAAACTAGTATCATCTATTAAAGATATGGCAAAAGAAACAGTATAAATTATTGTTGGGTTTTTTTGGTACGTAATGGAACTGCAACAAAAGTATCGTAAGTATTATAAGTATATGTAATGTAACAATTAATAAAATAATTATATTATTTAGGCCATTAAGTTCATTTAGTTTATAAAATAGTTGAATGTGTTCGCAAACAGTTATTTTGTATATACATTGAGCAAACAGAGCAATATTAGCGGTATTTGAAGTTGAGGCAGTTGAGGAAAAACAACCTCTTCAGCTGCTCCACAATGTAAACCAGCTAGTACCTGAAAACAAGGTGAATGAGAGCGCTGCCTGGGACTGAAACAAAGCAGTAAAATAGAGAACAGTAAACCTCAAACATTGACAGAAGAAGCTGAAATGTTTTGCAGCGCTGATGGCAACCGCGGCGACGAGAGATTTCCTCTGGGTTTCTTCCTACAAGCAACATCTAATTATAAGGTTGGTGCTTCAATCCTCCTGTCCGCATGCTGAAGTGTCTTTGAGAAGTACACTGAACCAGAAGTTGCTCCTGATTGGCAGGCAAGCACATCGCATGGCAGCTCTGCTGTGACCGGTGTGTGAATATGTGTTAATGGATGTATTGGTGGCAAACTGTAAAGCACTTTGAGCCCATTTAGGTAAAAAGGTGCTTTATAAGTAGTGGTTTGACCCACTCTTCATATAAATACAGATTAGGAAGATGAGTAATTGCCGAAACTTCCCATCTACTGACCATTAGATGCTATTCTTAGATGGTGCAGTCTGGTCCAGTTGGCAGCAATGAGCAAACGTCTGGTCGTGCAGCTCAGCACACACTGACCAGATACGTGATATCTTCTATTACCGACATGACAGAGATCAGATTCATGTTGGACACACTTAAAAAAAGGACTGAGGAAGCTTCTCAACCCATCTTTTGATGTTTTCTGTATGTATCTGATCTGCAGCAGATACAGCCAACGGACTCACCCAGACAAATGGCTAACCATGGTTTGATTATGAGTTGCAATTCTGATGCAGAAAACACTAAATGTCAACTGAAATGTCTTCAGTTTCCTGTTCAGTGGTTATGTGGGATCAGTCATTGCTGCTGCATGACCTTTTCACTGCCTTGCAATGGGTGTTGCATTTTTACTTGATGTAACAGAATTTGTTGTATTTCACAATCACATTAATTATGAAACAACATGTGAACATCATGCTAAATGCAGACCCAGCACGCTGGGCTTCCACGCCTGTTGGTCATCGCTGTAAATCTCTACCAGTTACGCTGAGCTGAATGGCTTCTCGCCCACCACTTCCTCCTCCCCACGTTGAAACAAAAGTGCACAAAGGGACAGAAAGTGCACCTGAAACTCTCAACACAGGTTACATTTCAGTTCAGCTCTCAGATTCCCTTCCAGCATATAAGACCACACAACCTGCCCCAACAATGTGAACTCTTACCAAAATAAGAGCACAACATGAAGATCGTCAGACTAAAGCAAGTCAATCTAATAGTTGTTCAACAGAAAAGTAATCTGCAACTGTTTTGATAAAGGTGTTTTTTAAGGAAAATAGAAAATTAATCCTCAGAATAATCACTAAATGTCAACAGCTGTGAGAATAATTTGGAACACTCCCTTATTTGCTATCAATAAATTAAGTATTTCCACAATAAATAAAAAAAATACTAAAAGTAAACTTTTTTTCAAAACACATCTCAACTCCATCCTCCGAGGAAGACCATGAATTGTGGAAAGCTCTGGAAAAAGCTAGAAAGTGGAGCCCTTTGGCAAAATTAACATTTCTAAAGTCACAAAAGAACTTTCACATATTTTCAGTAGTAGGAGACATGTCCATTGAGCAGCTTTATATACAAGTATTCATATAAGGATGCCTGAGAACCTTCTCTTAGGAACAAGAGTGTAAACCTATAAAATATAAAACCATCCTTTAATTATTCATGTTCTCTGTTTCTGCATCTCTGCTCTATACTTTCATGAGCCTTGAAACCACCAACAAGCTAAAGCTCTGAAAACATTAAAAACGTCTGCTTTGAGAGACAGAACTTCCAATCCACCTCACAAAATGTGTTACTTCCAGTCTGAATCCCTCAGGCTGCAACATACAGTGACCCCTCGCTATAACGCGGTTCACCTTTCACGGTCTCGCTGCTTCACGGATTTGCATCGTGCATTGAAATCACATTACGACTATATGTAACGTAGATATATTTAATGTCCAGTTCTATCTATTTCAATTGTAAAATAAAGGTTAGTACTTCACGGATTTCGCCTATCACGGTTTCTATTTGGAACGTAACCCCCGCGATAAACGAGGGTTCACTGTATTGGAAAGGCTAAAGTAAGCTTCAGTCTCCTAAGTCTTAAGAAACCACACTTATTTTTCAAGGAATAGTGGCCAAGCAACGCTTCAGGCTCACACAAGTCTGTGTTTGAAGGCAGATTTTTGTGTGTTCTCTGCTGCTGCCTCCCAACACACACAGAAAGCCTTAGTGACATCAGACGCCTCAGGAATGCAACAGTAATAAGAAAGAGAATAAAACCGAGAAAGAAATCCCCATGGAAGGAGAGATGCTGCTCAACAAGACCGACTGGTTCGCTGTAATGACACACAGTTTGCTTATCTACTCAGGTAGAACCGGAGCAACACGTGCAGCGTAGTGTTCACACAAACCAGTGTTTCTTCATTTTTCTCAACATTTTCAGTTGGTAATATATTAACATTTAATTCTGTACTCATCCAACCAGGGATGAATGGAGCACCACGCTCGGGCACAAAAACTCTGAAAAGAGTGCCTGGGTAATGTAAACTCTGCATTATTAATAGTTATATTGTTTATTCAGTGTAATAAATGAATACAAAATAAACAGCTTGAAATATTATATGAACTATTACTAATAAATAGCTATTCATCACTCCAGATATTTCACAGCTATGGACAGAGACAGAAAACTCCCCCCACCTCTCATACAGAGGGGCGAGAGACTGAGCGCTGTGTTTTTGACTGCCTCGGCATTCGCCTTGCATCGGTGGCACAAGTGGGTGTGGCAAATGTGTTTGGTATTTTTGTGAAAATAGGTAAAAGTGCAACTCTGGCGCAACGCGGTGCAGTGGTGAAGTAGGACGAATAGATAATGAGAAGGTGTGTCATAGCAGGTGCCAATTAAACCAGCGCCTCTCATTCCCTTTAAGACCGCTGTCAGTTTCTCATGAATGATGAGCACACAGACACCGCCATCCAAACGTTACGCTGGAAGAAAGTGACATACTTGTCTGGAGGCTCAGGCTCTAATGACCACATTTATGGTACTGTGCGTCGACCTCGGGCTGATCGCAGGCTTGGGAAGAAGTAACTAATATTATAAATTACTGTTCCGCTGTTCTATATATACAAATGTATATAGAACCACTGCCCACTGTAGGAAGCGGTTCAATGATATAAGACCAAAGCCTAACTCTTATAGATGCTAAACACAGGCAACAAATAAATACAGTACAATCATCAAATATAGGGTGGATCAATAAGTTCCGAGACTTCTCCTTTTGCGCGCAAACGGAGCGCAGCCTAATTTTTTTAATCACCAGTCTGCGCACAACGATTTCTCTGTAGACATAAAATTTTGTGTCAAACTCTGGAAATCTGCAAAAGAGACCCTTAAAATGCTTCAGGAAGCCTATGGCTAGGGTTTAAGCTGAATACCGGTAAACCGCTGCAACTCTTTCCTTCTTAACATCCTGTCAGATTTAGCAATGGATGCAACACACTCAGAGGCGGCGGAGAAAAGGAAACTGATAATATTACCATCTCCACCTCTGAAAAAGGGATTAAAAACAATATAGGATGACTTCGGATATCTTAAAAATGAAGGTGAGGTTGTCCTCGAGAACGGATATCCAGTTTGCCAAAGAAGTGGACGCAGAGTGCCTCCTAAGGAGGAAACACATCAAACATCTTCAAGAATCCCTTTAAGCTGATCAAGTTATGTGTCCCGTTTAAACTTTAATGCCAAACAAAAACTGTGATTGTTTAAATCTCGATCACAAAATGCGCTATTGAAAGAATTTTCCATATCTGAGCTCCCAAATCCATCTTTTCCAGCTTGGGGTGTTGACATCAGTGTGTGCGAGTTTAAAGTACATACAACTCAGCCAGCTTTTCTGATAATTGTTTAGGGCACTTCTGGTGGCACTCCAAACAATGTAACTGATAGTAATATTAATAATAATAATTAAATACCATATACAGTGATGCCGTCATACCATGATATTTTCTTTGCTATACTGTGAAAACTTTGGAGTTTCTTAGATTATGCACTGTGTCACGCCCTTTCACTACGATGGCATAACTGTTGCATTCCACTAGCAAAGTCTAAACTGCTCTGAATTTATGACAGGCAGTGACTTCAGTTAAAGCCTGCAGGGAATTCTGTTCAAAACAAACATGGGCGTCAAAACAAATAAAGACAGTCAAACAAACTGCTGACGAATTTCGCAACAGTTCACATTCTTCTGTTGAAGAGGCCTGATCAGGCTTATCAGGAGAGCCCATGAGGTGAGCAACAAGCCAGCCGTGGACAGATTACAAGCAGCTCACACACCCTGACAGAAGAGGAAGTTAGTGCTACACTCTCACACAGCTGGTGGCTCTGGTCAATGACCAATCATTTTAAGACTTTAACAGAGCAGAATTAAGGTGACGCACAAGACTGAACGATTAGCCTTTCAATGGTCAGCTGATAGTGATAAAGCGAAATTTTATTTCACATTACCCCCATACGTCTGCTCTCTGTAAAGCAGAGTTTGAGGATACCGTGTCAGTGTCACATTTTGTCTCACCTAGGCATGAACAGGAAGGTGCCTCAGATTTAGGAACCAAAAAATGTGTGGTTAGGTTTAGGAATAGATCAGAGTTTGGTTGTCAAGTCATTTTACATGTGTAAGATTATGTACAGTACGTCACGGTATTTAAGTCAGACACGTTGCCTTATGCGCATAGTGACTTTGGTTTTCTTGTAGACTTGAACACTGGTCTCCTAATAAAAGTCCTGTATTAGTTCCATCCAACCACCAAGACCTCCTCCCTCTGTGGACTTCATCACACTTTGTACTTTGTCACATGACCTCTTCCTTCTTCGACCCAGGACCATACATGCGTGTACTTTTACGCTTAGGCGAGGCAAAACGTGACAGTGACACGGTATCCTTTCCTGGACTGATGGGTGTATTTACACGTTTAGGTGAGATACCAGGCTGCTAGTTCAGCTTCTCTGCTTGTATGCAAACTAGTATTTATGCACTCTTTTCAGCACGTAGCTGGTAATTTATCAGCTACTGCAACAATTCACATTCAGTAGTACAATAAATATACTGAAGGTGCCTACGTTTCTAAGTTGTTCTGTGTATTTATTGCATATTTCCACACAAAAATGTGGATTTTTAACAAATAAGTATTTATAAGGTTACAAGTTGAGCTGTTGTACACTATCTTGAATACATTATTTATTTGTTTATTTTTATTTCACTTTATTAATCCCCGAGGGGAAATGTCTTCACTACAGCAGGGGGGCTCTCAGGGGGGAGATGCTGCAGCAGGCTGCCACTAGTGCGGCGCCAGGTAACCTGACCTGAGGTGCATGTTTTTGGATGATGGGAGGAAGCCGGAGAACCCGGAGAGAACCCACGCAAGCACAGGGAGAACATGCAAACTCTGCACAGAAAGGCCCAGGACCGGATTCGAACCCGGAACCTTTTTGCTGTGAGGTGACAATGCTAACCACTGCACCACCGTGCCACCGTACATTACTGGGTACCAATGGAAGTGCATGAACACAATGCAAAATTACACTGCTTTAAACAATAAATGAATCAACTGTTAAGGACATTGATTGAGCAAAAGTGTAAACACCAATTGATGGCTCTGAGCCTCTGTCTGTTTTGAAAACAAAGGAGGTCTATTTCAGAAAGTCAAGTTCTCTGAAGCCACCAGCACACATCAACAATTCTCCTGTAGAAATTATTTTTGGATATCCAGATAACAGACACCATCTATTGGTCTCTTTAGACTAACCGCATTACAAAGGTGCAACAGAGACGTTACTTTCTGCCTGAAAAACTATGGAATTTCAGAAAAAAAACAAGTCAATTTCTTCCGGGCCACCGTAGAGAGCATCCTTACTGGAGGCACGCTGGTATGGTTTGGTAACCTGACTGAACAGAACCCCAAACAACTAAGAAAGACTAAAAATGGCATCCAAAATGATGGGAATGCCGCTGCACAGCCATCAGGGAAGAGGTTATACAGCATCAGAGCCACTGCTAATTATAAGCCAATATGGGTTAATCTGTTGTTTATTTTTTTTATTTATTAGGTAATGATTGTGCCAGAATAAAGTTACTCAGAGCCCCAGCATGTCAAAGACCCAGGCAGTTAGAAAAATGCAGAGTATGCACTCATTGATGAGCATTTATTGATTATTGACCTATTTATTTATTTCTTGTGAGTATTTTACACATTCAATTTTATCGTTGCTATTCTACCAGTCTTGATTGATAATAGATTATGTATTTATTTATTCATTACTTGCTGTCCATTTAAAATCTTTGCTGTTTTCTATAGGAGTAAGAGCGGTAGCTGTGGCAACTGAATTTAATCACATTTGAATGTACATCTGTACTTTTAATGGATGTGAAAATATACTTGAACTTGATTCTCCAATTGGAGGTTTTGCTGCTTCTCTGTTTGAGTTCTCAGGTGTTGATGAGATAAAGCAAGCAATTCAAAGATGCCAGCTGGGGCTCTGAGTAACTTTATTCTGGCACAATTATTAACTGATAGATATTTAAAAAAAAAAAAAAAAAAAATTAAATTAAATTAAAAAACAACAACAGATTAACCCATACTGGTAATAATTAGTAGTTTCTGTGACTGCCGTGCAGTAAGGTGCACATTCTCAAAATCATATTCTGACTGGCGCTCATTATGGAGCTGAGTGCAACAGAATTTGCAAACACTGTTTTATGTTTGTCATCCAACAGAATACAAGCAGGATTGGACCCAGACTTGGCTGCATTGCCGAGGAAGAGAGGTGGGTGGGAAGGAACAGGCGGCGCTCACACAATGCAGCTCTGAGGAAATGAGCTGAGAGGAAAGAGGGAAGAAAGGCCACCGACGAGTCTGCAGCGGCTGCTGCAGGTTGAGTCAAGTTCACTGGGACATGATCAGCTGGCTTTGTGCAACATTTATCTACACATGCATGTGTGATTACATTATTAAGTGAGGCCTGTGATTCCGTGTGTGCATGTACAGTACATGCTAAGATGAATGCAGTCGTGGTATGAGGAAACACTATCGACTGTACATCAGGCTCTTGTTAGCTCATGCTGCCACTACACAGAAGCCAATGAGCAAACAAGGCAGCAATGAGAGAGAACTTTTACACTGGGAGTCATCGAACATGCTGACATGAGCAGGCATTCACACACACCCATTTCAGCCAAGTGGGACAGCCTTGTGTGATATAACAGGCTGATTATGAGGCAACAATCAGAAACATCATGTGCTCCATGTCAAAAAGTCTGATGATATCACGACACTCAGCTCAGTAAGAATACCACATTAGCAGAGGACCTGTTCCACATATGTCCTTTCAGACTGACACACAAACACACACACACTTCGAGCTAACGCAGCCTCTCCTGTTACTGTCAGCTCATTCAGCTCCCCAGGAGAGCACCAACCGACATGAAGGTGACAGACCCGGGGAGCTTCACCACTAATAGTCAAAGCAGCCCAGCTCATTAGAATCACACACACATTTACCCCTTTCCTTCTTTGACTTATAGCTACTGTAGTATAATAATATAAGTAGGATGGGACACACCAAGTGGGTCAAACCAGGGTTTGTTCACGCCAGGGGATATCAAAAAGTTTAGAGACTGTTCTTGTTTGCATGAACACAGTGGGTCATCACCTTGATGTGCTGTGCACAGAGCAGGGGGAAGGAATAATTATGGTACGTAGTTATGTTGCTTAATCAACATCACTAGATTTGTAACATGTTTTTGTGACCACCATGATTTCACCATGGACCTTAAACTTGAGCAGAGAGCGCACATCTAATTTTGTGTCCTATATGTGGGAACAAATAGAAGCTACAGGGTGGTGGGGAACAGCGATTGTGTTGCTTCAGGCCAAAAACCCGCACGTTTTCAGCGTGCGGTGAACAGGCGCATTGAGAACTTAAGTGCTATCGCACCACAGTTCAGATTGTTCGCACCAAATGTTTTCCCTCAAGCATCTCAGAACGTCACATTAGAACTCGGTGTTGACAATCTAACTCTGGGAGACGAATTCAATGCACAACCTCGCGAATGTCAAAGAAAACACACCTGGTTGAGCTCTTGACCTGATGCACTCAAAACATCTCCCTCATTGCATCATTGCTGTGGATTTTCTGAAGCATTTCAAGGGTCTCGGTTGCTGATTTCTTGAGTTAAACTTAAAAAATGAGGTGCGCTTTCTGCTCGAGTCCATGGTGACGTTGCAAAAATGCTCACATCCCGGTGGTAACAAAAACGCATTTAACACAGATGCTGATGTTGATCAAGTGACAAAATTTGAAATACTTACTAATGAAAGTTATTCTTTCCTCCTGCTCCATCATTGTGCTGGACACCCTCTCAGAACTTTGTGATTGTCTCTTTCACATACTGCATCTATTTTTCAGATATTTGCACTTTTATACTATTTGATGACAATGTTCACCAGGAGGACCGGCTCCACGTGCTACAGATGTTTTAACTGCAATGTGAACTGGACCTTGAGGTCCATTAAGTAGCTTCTCCATTGCTTTTGATCATCCAATCACATGGTCGTCTTCAGAAGATGTAGTTTGCCAAGTTGTCATTATGTTGAAACGGTTTTTGTTTTGTCACATCTGCTGATCTCATGATCTCATGAGGTCTCACAAGCTTCACTGCAGGAACTAAATCTGAAGAAAACTGTTAGGTTTCGGAGGGAAGAAGCAGAGTAGAGAGTCTCTGCTTTTGGCTTGTGGCCTATATTTATTCATTCAATTACTGGGCATACCCAGAGGTTTGACTTTTTCAGCCCAGGTGGTGATCACATTCTTTAACTCCACTTTAACTGTTTAGCTCGATGACAGCCTGTTGAAAATCAAATGAAATACTTGGGTTAACTGTGACCATGACCGGCTACAGCCCTGCTTCTCGTCCATGTCCATTCACTGGCTTCATCTTCTCTGCTGTGAACCATTTGGTGCTAGTTTGACATCTTAAATTGAAAAGCACTGGGTCTTGGACTTTTGATCAATCAAAATAAACAATCTGAAGATGTAACTTCTCTTTTCATGACAACTCTACATGTATTGCTTCTTCCAACTGCTTTGTAGCTAAGGTGTAGTATGTTTTCTTGATATAACTGGCTTCCTCCCAGCGTGTTTTGCATCTTTGAACCCGTTTGTTTTTCTCTCACAGACCTGACCTATTAGAGCTCTCTGCCAGCTGAGCTCTGCTGCCAAACCTCGTGGTGAATACAGTCTGTGTGGAGTAGAACTCCTCGCCACCATTCTCTCACAGCAGCCCTACAGCTCCTGAATGTGAGCTCCAAAATAAGCTGCATTGCTCCAGATTTAAACTAGAACAACCTCATTTTGTGTGTGTGTGTGTGTGTGTGTGTGTGTGTGTGTGTGTGTGTGTGTGTGTGTGTGTGTGTGTGTGTGTGTGTGTGTGTGTGTGTGTGTGTTCGCGTGCCTCTTTTTCTGCTCTCAGGCCTCTTCTCTAGGGCTTTTGTGTTTGACAGTCTCACTAACTCGGGTTAACTCTGGTGTTTGACCGGGGACTTTGTTTCAGGGGGAGTCCTAATATATTTAATCTGCATCTTTAGATTTCCTGAGTCTGTCAGAGAAGGTCAAAAGGTCAAACTTCAAATATAGACTTAATCATAAACCGTCTGCACAGTAAGAACAGCAGTGCCTTGGTCAAGAGCACATCAGCTCCAAGATTCCATACTAAGGAAGCAGCAGCAGTTTGACATTAATCAGCCTATATGTGATGTGGTGCTGCTCATGGCATCCATCCTCCCTAATCTACAACCAAAACTGGTAACTTAACTCCAAACTCTGAGTCTTCTCCACAGCAGGACAATAATCACACAAGTTAAGGTATCAGTGGTGCTTCTGTCAGCTCGCCACCCAACGTGCAGGGCCGCAGCATCCATCCCGCCCAACAGCAGCAGCTGCAGAACTCACCCAGTGTTTTGACTGCGATCTGCCGCGTCAGAGGCGGCGGCAGGTTGATGCACACCAGATCCACATCCTGATGCAGCAGCACGTCGTCGATCCGGTTGGTGTAAAACGGTACGTTCATCTCCTTGGCCAGCTCCTCCGCCTCCTCCTGCGTCCGGCCCCACAGCGCTTTGACGGCGAAGCCCTCGTTCTTCAGCAGCGGGATGATCACCCTGGTGGTCAGGCTGGTGCCGAACACGCCGACCCCGGGAAGCATGGCTGGGGAATTATTTTTCCGATTTGGATCAGTTTTATTTCAGTTTGGTTTCACAGCCAGACCTGCTCCTGTTGCCCCTGCTGCTGCTGCTGCTGCTGCTGCAGCGGCAGTAGCGGCTGAACGGGAGGGAAGCGGCGGCTGGGACCGTCAGGTTGGCCATCCACCTGCAGTCAAACACCCGCTCTGCTGCATTCTCCCGTCGCTTCCGCTCTACGATCGGACATGTGTTGTTATGCCCTCCTGAAAATAATCCAAGGATAGATGAAAAACCTCGTCAGGCTCTTAGAAAGAACAATTTCAACACACCATCCCGGTCTTTACCTCGTCCTCGTCTGACAGCACTGACTGCGCCAAGCAGCGAAGGGCATGTCACCTCCTTCCAGGGTTTGTTCCTCCTGTTCCAGCGGGAGCCTCCCCTCAGATAGAGCGGGGTGGGGGTGGGGTGGGGGGGGGGTAAATGAGAGCCGGAGACGAGCTTTGCCTCACAGCCGACGAACAGAAACACTGCCGTCGCCTTGTGCCCGCTCCCCGGAGGATACCGCAACAGCAGCGGCGATATTATGCTGCTGAAGGTTGCAGCTCACGCAGAGCTGCGCTGTCAAGCTGGAAACCGTCACAGGAAGCGCCTATCAGTGTCATTCCGAAATAAAAGTGGTATGCACGTATCAACTGAAGTTCAAATTACTTTGGTGCCATTGTATGTTACAGTTACTGTATATATGAAGTTTAAAAAAATCTCCCAAAATAAAAAAAAAAAAAAACACAAAAATGATAGATGGTTATGTCAGGCATAACAGATAGCACACAAATAGTTCAATGTGACATATTGAATATATGTTGAAAGTGAAAGTGAATATAAAAAGTAAAATATAGGACATTTGCATTTTTCCATTTCAACAAAATACTTTACAGAACTTTTTATTTGTGTTAGTCAAGCTAGTCAGTCATCATCACAATTATTTATCAGAAAATAGTTTGGACTATGTTAAGACAGCACAACCAGTTTGTTTAAGATCCTGAGTAAAATATGGGTATGCATTATCCATACCCATAACACTTAATTTATATTCTTCTTTTCCCTGTTATTGTTTCATTCGTTTTTCTGTAGGCTACTATTTATTTATTTATTTATTTTTACCAGTGATTACTGGAACTGCTGTGGTGGAAGCAGGATTACGAGTTACAGCTACACGCTTTTATATTAATGAAAAGTTTCCGGTCGTTTTTCAGTCTGTGTTTTTCACTTGACGCAGCTCACTTTGCGCTCTCCTCCCCAGTTTAACCCTTCAGCTCCCGAACAGAATGCGAAGGTGCAGGGCACTGAGGGAGCTCTGCTTTATGGTAGAGTTCATATTTGCAATACAATCTAAGCTCATGTCATGGTGCCAGAGTTCTTATGGTCAATTCTGAAATATCAGGACATGAAGTGACAACTTCAATCACTGTAGACCTTTTGAATATCCATATTACTTTACGTGATATTTATTTATTTATTTATTTATTTACTGTCAATTCTATAAAGTAAACTGCAACTCGAGTGATTTCAGACGTGCAGTGGTTCCAGATATCCTTAAAAGGATTTTCTGCCTATACATTTTCATGGAAACAATGTACAACCAATTTATGGGAAATATACAGGTACTCATTAAGAATAAACGTATTCCATCAAACTGCACTGCCCAGCTTTAATCATTCAGCAGCACAGAGAACTGTACATTTAACCCTACAGCAGACCCCACCCTTTATGCTTCATGCAGCAAATAAAAGTAAATAGACAGACACTGTCATTGGGAAAGACTTAATTTACCAGCTTTAAGATTGCATTCTTCAGCAGGGATCAAGAGCCTTTGATGTGAGGAAAGGATTTGAATTTCATCACGACCGAGTCCACTGTGTGCCGCACTTCCCTGCAAACAGCACTGATGATTCTCACACAGCAGTTGATTTGCTGACTTTTAAATCCATGAATATAAATGAATAAAAGTAAATACAAAGAGTTCTCATGAAGCTACTAAAGTGGCCGCAATTCTGGTAAATGTATTGGTCAAGATGCTCACCAAGGAAACACCCTGCAGCCATTATTGAAGCTGCAGGATGTTGTGAGATGCAGTTGCTGCACCCACAAAGACCATTATAGTGAAGCCTTGGATAAATCATGCCCACTATGCTTACATCTTTCTTTGATTTAAAAAAAACAAAACAAATATTATTAAACACCCAACATTGTTTGGTTTTCCACAGGTTTATTGGGATTTTTGATATCTTCGAGTAACAGCCTACATTTTTTTGTTTTTAGCCATACATACTGAAATATCACCATAATTATTCAGTTGTAACGATTCAATATTTTGCCCTGAAGTGTTGTAGTTCATGGTTCCAAGAGGATGAATCCTACTTTTTCCTCTTCTACCGTCTGCAGGATGACGTGTCGTTCAGGGAAATCTGCTTCAGATATTAATGGTGCCCAGAAGATGTGTTATAACAAAGGTCATCCTCTGATTTTCATGTGGCTCCATCAACCGGTCCAAATTTTAATGCACGTTTGGTGTATGATCAAATACTTGTGAAACTAGTCACAGCCTCAGTTGTGCTTTGTGTTTTGCACTCTTTCAAATGCTTAGCATTGAGCTAATTAGCTAAACAGAGATGGGAAACATGTTGCATTGCATTCAAGTCAGAGGTTGGAAGTTTCCTTGTGCATTTTTAATTCAGAGCTTGAAGTTAATGCAAACTATCAACATGGCTTGCAGTGAGAGACCCGTCCTCTAATGACAGAAGAATTCTAAACATGTCATTGTGAGGGTGTTAGCACGCTGATGTTAGAATGTAGCCTATCTCTGTGCGTGAATACAGCTTTGTTAAGCCCTATATCTGTGACCTGCCCCATCCTTACACAACCCAGTAGCTCAGCGAAGCATGCAATACATCTGCCAGCGTGAGAGTGCAGCATGTGCAGAACTTCGGGGTTTGAGTCAGTAGGGGACAATGTGGAAGTGTGTTTTCTGGGCTTTTGTTGTTGTTGTTGTAACCTTTACCATGTGCTTTTCCATGTGTTTTTGTTGTCCTTTAATCATGTTTGTTTTTTTACACCTCAAGAGGCAAAGCCGCGACACTGTCATGCTGCCCTTTAGTGGACAGTCAGGTGTATTACAATAATTATATTAAGCTGCCTTACATCACCAGTAGGTCATTCAGGTCTTCGGACCAGTTTTATTGATTGCCCCTCATAACTAAAACCAAAAGGTGATGCCTTTGAAATTATGCAGAGCGGTTGCAGAGCCAATGGGTGGAGCTGGACCAGCTTCCGGCCTAAGTGTACACTGTTGTGGAGCGGTGTTCCACTGTCAGTCATCAAGTCCCTAACTTAACTCTAACCATAACCCTCCAACAACTTGGGCCTTTACCAGGAGCTGGACGTCTAGTCGAGCTCCAACTCTCTGGATGCGGTGACTTTGGCTGTGCAAGTGGCTGTAACACTGTGGAACAGTCTTCCTACATTTCCTGTATGATCTGCAGTCTCTGTCAATGCTTTTCAAAACAAAGTAAAGAATAATGAAATTTAACTTTTAAGGTTTTTGTTTGCTTAAGTTTATTGTTTGTTCTATTACTTTTTTTTTGTTTGTTTCATGCATGTGCAGCACTGTATGAATTAAGTCTGTTAATGGTGCTACAGTATACTAAATTAACATTATTTTCTTATTTTACAGGGCTGCTAGTGTGGCTGTAATATGTTGTTGTATTGTCAACAAGTTTTATCTTTAAGGTGCATCAACATTATAGCTTCATCACTTCATGTCTTTAGAGTTACAATGCTGCCACGCTAAAGGATGTTTGTATTTTACATTGCAAAAGATGGGCACAGAACACTATAGTGGCCACAGATAGAAAAACAAAATTAAATCCTGCACACAAATTACTAAATCAAGGCCACGAGATACAAAATCATGGCCAAGAGGTAGCATTTTGTGAGCAAATTAATTTGTGCAGACGAGATAGTAAACCGTGCACACGTTTGAATTCACTCTTCTGCACGAGATACGTTTATAAAGAGAGAGAAAAAACAGCACAACAGGCTTTCTCCTTTCAGCATGAAGTGCACTGCACCTGCTTCAAGTGTCAGTTGACCAACTATAAAGTTGATAGCATCCTCAAAGTTAGCATATTGCCAACAACATAATCCACAAGCTCTCAATATCATCACAGGTGCAAGCAGGTGCAATGCACTTCATGCTGAGGAGAAAGCCTGTTGTGCTGTGCTATCTCGCTCTATAGGAACATATTGCGTGCGCGCAAATTAGGTAGGTAGGTAGGTATATACTTTATTAATCCCCGAGGGGAAATTTTTTCACCACAGCAGCATACATACAGGAGCAATAATAGAAACAATAGAATAAAATAATAATAGAATAGAATAATATAATAGAAAAGCAATAAAATAAAAAATATAAATATAAAATATAAAATGCACAGTACATACAGTATATATACAGTACATTAAATATCTATATATATTATATACAACAAACCAATAAACACAGTCAACATATATATATATACATACGGTACAGTATATATCTATATATATATATATATAATATACATACAATATACAAGCAACCAAGAAACACAGTCAACAGTGTTATTGTACTGTGATGGATTTTGCCAGAGGTGAGTTATTGTACAGACTTGATCTCCTGTATCAGGAATGGTCATGCTGTATCTGGAATGATCTCCTGTATCTGTCCTTGTGACAGCGGAGCTGGAGGAGTCTTTTAGAGAAAGTGCTCCTCTGTCCCTGCAGCAGGTGGTGGAGAGGGTGGTCAGGATTATCCAATATGGACAATAGTTTGTTCAGCGTCCTCCTCTCCACCACCTTTTCCAGACTGTCCAGTTTGCAGCCGATGATGGAGCCGGCCTTCTTAACCAGCTTGTTAAGTCTGTTGGTGTCACCGGCTCCAATGCTGCCCCCCCAGCAGACCACAGCGAAGTACAAAGCACTGGCCACAACAAACTGGTAGAACATCTCCAACATCTCGCTGCACACATTGAAGGATCGAAGTTTCCTCAAGAAAAATAGTTGACTCATCCCCTTCTTGTAGACAGCATTGATGTTGGTCTTCCATTTCAGTCTGTTGTCGATGGACACACCCAGGTACTGTACTCCTCAACCCTCCACCATGTCCACCTCCTCTCCCAGAACTTTCAGCGGTTGTGGAGCCGTCGTCTTCCTCCTGAAGTCGACCACCATCTCTCTGGTCTTGGCTACATTCAGGAGCAGGTGATTTCTTCCCGCCCACTCCACAAAGTCCTCCACTACTGCCCTGTACTCATCCTCCCGTCCATCCCTTATACATCCTACCACTGCAGAGTCATCAGAGAACTTCTGCAGATGGCAGGACTCTGAGTTGTACTGGAAGTCAGTGGTGTAGAAGGTGAAATTAATTCAAACGTATGCATAAAATGCTATCTTGTGGCCATGATTTTGTATTTTGTGTGCACAATTAAAAACAAATTCTCTCCATGGCCACTCTGGGGCTCCCAAGATGGGACAGAGCAAATGAAAAATGGCCACACAAGACCACAAGACTGCTGCAGCAAACACCGGCCACAGCAAAGCATGCACATTGAATTTAACCTTGCAAGTCTAGTTTAGCTTCTGTTATTATTTGAACAGGAAATATTGAGCTGTGTTTAGTTGTAGTTACAACGTATGTTTGTTATTGAGTTTTGTCTACTGCCATATTGGTTTGCCAAGTCAATATATTGTATGTTCCTGTCAGTTGTTTTGTTGATCCATTCAGATTCCAATGTGATATTGTTATAATGTTAATTTCCACTTTTTGGGGGGTATAAATAAAACCTCACATTTAGAAATCCAACATCTGCACCCAACTGCTTCATCATTAACAGAAACCATGCGAATGACCCAGCAGGACCCAGGCTGATATGAGGAATCACCAACATTTCAATGAATGGAAAAAGCTGAATGTCATAGCTTGATCAATACAGGCAAAAGCAAACAATCTTCCACTGGAGCGCACACATTACTTAACTGTTATTTTTATCCATAGCGGCAGTGAAAAGTCAATGACATTTCTTTGTGTCTGTCTGTCACACATTTGGACACAGATTTCATGTGGTGCTGCCACTCTTTCCTATTGATTTGGTAAACAATGTAGACAGCAAACAGCAGATAGAGACAGGCAGTACTTTGGGACTGAAGGGTTGCGCATAAGGTGAGAGGCAACCGCAGCTATAAAAGGTCAAAGGTCAAAGCTGAAGGGTGTTCTTGATGGACAGTTTCAGACAGAATGGGTGGCTGCACAGAACATTTTATATATCCTAAATAACAAGTGTGGCTTTTTGCTGAAATGAAACCAGCAGCTTTTTTAAACCCTGGATGGTTTGGTAAGAGGAATCTGGTTCAGGCTGTTGTTGCGCACACAGTCATTTCCTCCTGAAGTTACCGCAACAGAAGCTTGGGAGAAAACATCATGCTATAACTCCTGTCTCTGGTATGCTCTCCCTCTTTTGCTTTGTCATGGTCACGCTCTAATTGAATCAGATGTTGTTAAGGTTTGTGTCAGACAGGGACCATGTAACCCGCCGGGGTCACAGTCAGGACTGGGTAGCTGAATGTCCAGCTAGATAGGAGGGGAGGTGCAGATGGGGCTGGAGGAGGCCTACATCTCCCACAGCAGTGGAGCTGTCCTGACTGCTGCAGAGAGAGGGAAGATGTGGGGTTGCAGTAAACATATCACTTTGTTTACATTCATTTGGGGCAGTATCTCTGGAAGTCAAGTGATACAAAAATGTCCCCAATCTTGATTTGGTTTAAAGATATGCCTGCTTCTTTGTATCAAGGTCTACTGTCAAACTGCAGCATGGAGCCAGTTTCAAGGAGAGGCGAGGCTGCCTCCTTGTGGAGGAATGTGGTTCCACAAATGTGACTACTAATCTGGACATTTACTTGAGTCCAGAATACTAGCAGCACACTTTCTGCTTGTGTACCTAATCTGACGCTGTTTACAACCTCCCCTCATAGGTTGCATACTTATATGTTATTCAATCAAAGAGGGATTTCTGCCCTTAGATATGGGTTTACATGAATCAGCCCCAAAAGGATCAAACTATTTCACAAAAAGACAACAAGAGAAGTGTTAGAAAAATAAACTGCATCAGAATTTGAGGCAATCCTTAACTTTAGTGGTCATGACTCAATTTCAAATTTATTTAAGAGTACGCAAAATATATTTGAATAAAACATCAAATGAAATATTAACCATTTTTAAGTAGAGTTTCAAGATCAAGTTAAATTGTGAGAACCACTTCTTAGGGCTCCTGTCTTACCCAGCTGGAAATCCAGCGTTGTTCTAAGTAGTTTTCATGTTTTACAGTTGTCACTGATGCCAAATGAGCTGACTGAAAGCAGAGGATGCCAACCATGAAAGAGAAACCATCAAGACAACAGAAATGCCAAAACAAGCTGCCAGTCAGGATTCAATTTTTTTTTTGTTGCCATTTTCATCCCCATTTGCAACATTCTTCTGTTGATTGTAATGTTTGTTCACCACATTGGTCCACAGTGAAATGTTTTCTAAAATACTGGACTGAGTACAGTCACACTGAATTTGGTGATCTTCTGACTTTGGTTGTAGCGCCACCATGTGCTGCTTGAAATTTGAGCTTTTAAATGAAAAGCAGTCCAATTTTGGGGCCCATGGAACAAGGTTATCCTGCACCTTCTTTGTTTTGGCCCACCAAGGCATTTGAGAAATTCATGCTTATTGTCCTTTTTTCTAATGTGCTGAAAAACCCTAACCATAATGACCACAAACCATCCATTTTTCGCAGCCAAAAAGTACAAAATATATGTTTTACGGCAATGTACAGCATAGCACTGTTAAGCTGCCCTATTAAATAAAATTGGTCAATGTCTGAAGAATTGTGGAAATCTCTCTCTCTCATGCTCATGGTCAGTTAGTGTCCAATGTCACTGACTTTGGGCTGTTAGCCAATGACAGATTAAGTCAGTGGCACACTTGCAGATTTTTTTTTTTTTTTTAAATGGCAAGACAGCTGTTTTTGACAGCAATTTCGGCCAAATAACAGAATTACTATTACGCAGATCAAAGAGTAGTGTTTTAATTATTCTGAATTTTTATTTTAGATTGTGAACGTTAATTTTTGGCCATTCATAGGAAAGAATTTGGGCATCTCTGGTCTTGATAGGTGTTGGATGGACAGTCATGAAATGCGGTGCTGAATCCAACTTTGGTAGCTCAGGATGTAGTGCCATCATTACATCAAATCCACACGTGACCAATACCTGCAAAACTTTCCCATCAGCCTTAGCTGTACTTTGTGTCAGCCAATGTTAGCATGCCAACATGCTATACTAAGATGGCGATCATTGTAAACATAACACTGTAGAGGCTTTTTTTATACAGTATGTGGTAGAAACAGCTTTCTTAAATTAGCATTAATCTCAAAGCTCTGTATCACCAGTGACCTTCCTGGCGCCATTAGCCGATAACGGCATACATTAAATAAAGAAAGGCTTTCACTCAACAACCACAGTGACTAGAATAAGTACTCAGGCAAGTTTTGGTTTATTTCAGCACTTTTAATAATTACTCAGAGGCACAAATACAATGTACAGGGCTACCTTCCTCTAAATGTACGCCCACAAGTGACTTCCTTTTCTAGCCAGTGAGGCCTGCCAGCTGAGGCAGACAACAGCAGGAACACACACACAACTTCACCTCCCAACGGTTTGAACAGTGAAACACTGACATACACTCGTACATGCACAATATTCTGCTGGTTCTCTCACATAGCTTTTATTTTTTCCTTTCATGAGTCCACATGCATGTAAGATCATTTCTGAAAGAGAGATGTGACTGAACATGTTTTTCTTTCTTCAGCCGAGCCTCAGAGACACCTTGAGGTAGATAACATTCTCCAGTCACCTCAAACATCACAGCTGTGAAACACACTGCTGACAATCCTATCAACTCCAGAAAATGTGCTGGGTTTTTTATAGCATCTTTTATTTAAGGTTTTACGCATGTTCTGTTTTTTGTGTGCAGCTCCTGCTACTCAGCTCAGTAACCAGATTAAAAACAAAAAGAAACCCCTTTAATAATTTATCTTAATAACTTTCAATCACTCAAACTTCTTAAAACAAGACTATGTCAGGTTATTAATCTTGTCTTTTTCTTTGGTGGCTAAAATAGAAAACTGAACACAAACAGTAATATTGAACTTCATACAGTGACAGATAGAACTACTTCATTTATTTCACCCTTTTGCTTCACCAATGATTCTTAACACTCAGCCCATGGTGCCACCGTATCACAAGGGGTTTTCAGTCCTGTGTGTTGAGCCTGTTGTGCTTCGGCTGGGTTTTGAACAAAATGCAAACACCCGACACCTGCTGCCAACTTCACATGAACCGCCTCCTTCCATAAAAATCAAACTGAAAATTAACACTTAAAGTAACAGAAGCTCAATTATAATGTAACAAACACCACGGAGAGCATAACTAAAGAGTTACATAGAGGCATATGTCAACAACTGAACAAAATACAAGAAAACAACACACGTTGCAAAACTGATGATCGGAAGTTCTTGCTCTCCCTGCACAGAAACATAGAGAACTATGACTTTCTGCTTTACAAAATACTGCACAGCTAATTTTGAAAAAGAAACGGTGGAATTACGGTGGGGCGAGAGGGTGATGCTTTTTCTGACCACAATTTTGCAGCACACACAAGGTGTGAAATGCCCTTGAAATTGCACTATTAGTTGCATTACCTAATTTTTCTTTTAAATAATTCTAGTAGAAATAAGGAGATCCATCATGAAAAAATAAACTTTTTTTTAAGAGTTCCTGAAGGTGAAAGACGCATCAATAATACTTCCACAGTTTCTTTTAGTCATTTTGGCACTTTTTCTCCTACATAACTCATCTACTTAGTCTGGGACCCAAAGCCTAAAGATGTTTGTTTAGTAAAATATCATAAAAACAAGATTATTCCACAGTATGGAGTTGCTTTCTGTCTGCCTTTTATCTCTTGTGAAGACTGTAGAGGTGTTGACCATCAGAAAGTGTCACTGTAGGCGAAAGAACCAAGTGAAAGTACACAGTGAATTAAGTGCTAAACGATTGGTAGTGCAATGTCAACAGTGCTGGAACTATGCGAGTATGGAAGGAACTACAATAATTCACACGTGTCAATTTGTGCTTTTACAGTTGATAAGCAGACTTTGTTAAATGCTTACAATTCTGAGGGCAAGCGATGATGTCATGGGTGAACCTACAAGCCAATATTTTCATTTATGAAGCTCCTGTCTGCTGTAAAACAGCCCCTGGATTAAAATTTAAAAAAAAAAATCTATATTTGTTCCCACCCGAGCACTACCCTACTTCAGACACCATAAATGTACATGTTCATATAAAGCGCACCATTAGCCATGGCTATTTTTCCCTATTAAATTAACAGCAGTCTTTGAGGGTGGGAAATCAATGACAGGCTCCCACTATCAAACAACATCTGATGCACATTCCTTCTGGCTACTCCTTTACTAATTGAAACAACCACAGAATAGTACAAGTACACACCGTCAGCTGCAGACAGGAGTCATCTTGAGTAACCTCAATGTTTTACCAGCGTCCGAGCTAGTTCAGACTGAAAACATTCCAAAGAAGTTCAAAACATTGGTTGCAGATGGTGCTGCAGAACATATAATGTAACTGACGATGTGTAATGATTGGCCCTTCTACAGTAGAGCTTTGATTTTGTACTATGTACTTCCAAGCACATCCATCCATCAACATTTGTTTCTGTGCATGTTTTGGTCAGGCCCAGCAGAAATCTGCGAGCCTCCCAGAGCTGAATACACCAAACAACACAATAGACTACGAGGTTCATATAAACAGCACACATTCATTTCTTCGTGAGTGCCAGTAACTTCACGACATCAACACAAGGAGGAAATAATATGAAAATGTAACAGAATAGAGTAGAACAAGGTTTTCAGAGTTAAATGAAAGATATAAAGTGTCTCTATGCTCTATCTTCCATGTTCAGGGGTTATGCAGCGTGGACACACTGTGCTCGCGCTCTCAGCCAGTCCACTGATTCAACGCTCTTTCCTTCATCTTGATGTCTTTGTCTGTCACAAGTGGTCCCGCCTTCCAACAACCCCCGCTCTTTATACAAACCAAATTAGGCTTTTTTTCCGTTTAATGCCCGGTGACCGGTGTCCATGGCGACATGCCCATGTATGCAGGTTGGGGCGTGAGAGTTTTTTTTTTAAGAGTAGATGGTGATGACTTCACGGCCACCGCCCCGTACAAGAAGGACTCTGTTCAGACCCTCAAGGAGAACCTCCAGGAACTCCATGTCTGAGGCACCAGCAGTCAAGGTACACAACCACAGACACACAAAAAGAGAGCATGACAGTACCACAAGTTACAATCACCCACCCAAACCTTTATCTCCCCCACCGAATGAATTGAAATCGTACGAATAAACCAACAGTGATTCATGTTTTTGGCCACTTGGGGGCAGCAGATACTACACAACACTTGCATATCATCACCTTTTCTTATTTAAACGTCTAGCAGTTACTAAGCAATATCATTTAATTGGAGTTGTGTTTCTGACCACTTGTTGAAAGTCAACATTTATTTTTTCTTCTGTTCTGTTCTTCACAAGCTCTGAGGGAAATACCTGCTTCTTTAGCTGCTAAATGTCTCTGACTTTCTGTCAGCTGTTTGCTGCTGAGCACATAGTGTACAGTGGGAATTGTTGAGCTTTTCCTCTGAAAACATCCACCTGCTGCAGCCGAAACTGCCACCATGAGATCAAACCAAGCTGCTGATACTTCTCTGTAGGTTGATCCTTTTAACACAGTCTCATCTGATTCTATCCATTATCTATATCCGCTTTATCCTGAGCAGGGTCACGGGGGGGAGGGGGGGAGGGGGGGGCTGGAGGGGCTGGAGCCTATCCCAGCTCACTTGGGTGAAGGCAGGGTACACCCTGGACAGGTCGCCAGTCTATCACAGGGCCAACACTTACAGACAGATGGAAACAAAGACCATTCACGCTCGCATTCACACCTAAAATTGGAGAATCACCAATTAACTTGAGGTGCATGTTTTTGGATGGTGGGAGGAAGCCAGAGTCCCCGGAGAGAACCCACGCAGGCACAGGGAGAACATGCAAACTCTGCACAGAAAGACCCAGGACCGATTTGAACCCAGAACCTTTTTGCTGTGAGGCAACAATGCTAACCACTGCACCACTGTGCCGCCCCTCATCTGATTCACTATTAGAAAACAATGAAAAATTAATATTAGCTGTTATGAGGATACAGTTTTCGTCTCCTCCTCTGTTCCTCGGTGGTCCCGGCATGTTGAGCAGAACCAGATGAGCTCCCTGTGACTTGTTCACCACTATCTCGTTCAGTTTGATAGCTGTGTGCATGCGGCGGACATTTGACTGGTTCCTAGATAGACAAGAGTGAAAAAAGGCAGCAGTAAAGTGAACAATAAGAGCAAAATTCAAGTAAACCTGAGCCTTCATTTCACTGGTTCTAAAACAGTCGTGGTATTAGCTTGTTTTTAGGACTTCTTCAGTACTTCTAAAAATAGTGTGAAACCTTCAAGACAATTTTTCTTTCTGTCTGTATACTGGGGAACTGTAAAGACTTTGATTCAGGTGATCTGTAAGACAGTGGGTCTTTTTCACAGACTACATAGTTTTACCATAGATGTCCCAATTCCATACAACATACTAACTCTAAGCATGCTGGGAATATGTAGTATGTTCGCACTAGAGGTTTGGAAAGACTAATCATACCCTCCGTCATCCCTGTTCTCAGCTTTTTATTTTATTTTGCTTTATTTTTATGGTAAGTCATTGGACAGAAATTAATTAATTTTTAATTATACTCGTTTCTTACCTACCTGATCCTTTGACCTTATCTATCCGTCTGTCTGTCTGTCTGTCTCAGTATATGAGTGCGGTGTCAGTGCGCTCTATTCTTCCACAATGCGATGTGCAAAGGAATTGGAGCAACTGATGGTGTCGATAATGGTGAAACATGTCAACATAAAATACTTAAATTGTGATGTCTCTTTATTGAGCATGACTGGATATTTTTGTATAATAACTGCTCAAACAGTATGATGAAAATATACAGACCATACTTTATAGAATGCGTGTGTCTTGAGGATTTGGGACGCAGCTTTAGACGCGTCATAACAGGAAAAGCACAGGTGTTACTGCAGTAATAACATCTGTTATATCGGCTACAGCAGAGCAGTGACCCCACCTGGGTTAAAAGCTGATGCTTTTGTCAATAGTTGTTTTACATCTGGCTTTTCTGTCGTCTAATCTTATCACCTGATCTTCAGGATTCAAATTGTTGCCTGCATGTTTGCCTTTGCTAGCAGTTACAGGAAAAATCTTGATTGAAGTGACTGTTGAAAGCGGGAAGGGAATAAAACCCCCACACATTTTTCAGTTATTACATGACCAGTGGAAACCCTGGATTTCAGTATTATAACCCATGCTTTTCCTGCTCTGACATGTTACAATGTCTGTGAAAAAGGCCAAACACTGGAAAATCCCTGCGGAAAAGGTCCACTTTAGAAGCAGCTCCTGCTCCCCCCTCCTTCCCCCCTCACACACACTTTCAATGAATCAAACCTTTATTAACAGAATGGACAGAAAACTTACCGATGAGTCTCCTGTTTATACATCTTTACAACTGAAAACTAATGGAGCTGGAGGGCTTTCTGATTTTCTCATGAATCAAAACATAACCAATACATGATGGGCACTTGATGGTGGAAACACCATCACACACCACATAAATCAATAACGTTTTTTTCCAATACTTTTGTTATAGCATATTGTATGTTAGCTTCAAACATATAAGAAAAAAGGCTTTGTTGGTTAGCGGAATGAAGCATTTTCAATTTTAAATAAAGAGGCAGCATTTTAAGATAAAAGGACATGCATCAGTATCACAGCACAAACATGATGTCACCACTTTATTTAGGCTTTGTTTTATTATAATAAACACATGCTCTTGTTCTTTAAGTGTTTATCCATAGTTACCGCTGTCAAAAAGCGTCTCCTATCTCTTGAAATGTTGCCTCTTTATCATCGCCTCCACTGTGTTAGCTCACAAGCCGATACAGCACATGACGTCAACTGCCAGAAGCCAAATTACAGTAAAGTAGTCAAACAAGGCAATTTCACAAAATTCTGCTTTCCATTCCACTAAAAAAATTTACAATTAAATGTCAAGGCCAAATAACGTTTTTGTATTTGCATATTTGTTTTGAAAAAGATAAATGGAAGGCATAAGTTTTCACCTGCATACAAGCAATGGTATAAATTGTACGTGCATTAGTGGAGGCTTTTCCCACCAACACTGTTTGAAGCTGGAAGATGAAGTTCATGCACATTAGGGCATGCAGACGAGGACACCACAGATATACACAGGGGGACGAGCACATGAGCTGAAGGACACTGAACAGAACTATAGTCACCACAGCAGCAAAACACACAGAGAGCCGAAGGCAAAGAAAATGCGACTTACAGACTCTCCCACTCTCTAGAAGGAGGAAAATGGGACAGAACAACAGAAACAGGCTTAGTTGCTTCTATTCCAGCTCTGCAGCTCTTCCCACCACACTGCATGCTCCCAACTGTCCCAAATGACTCACCAGGACACCCAAAGGTGACTTAAGTTAACCCCAGAAAGTGTCATAGAGCCGTTTAATGTCTATGGTGAGGCTGTAAAAAGGTTGCCTTCGGTTCTTCGAGACTTTACAGTCACTATGAATGACAAACTTCATAAGCCAATAGAAGTGGACTGAGACACACCTGATGAAGTCCCCACACTGACAGTATGGAAAGTATGGAAGGCGTTAGTCTAGGTGTGCACGTGGCCTGGCCATGCACTACGACTGAAATGGCTGAAAGTGTACACACATGCGCACACACACCAAATGCAGCCAAAGTGCACACACCATGCACAAAGTTGTCCCATTTCACCCTGTCAGGCTCAGTAGCACCACTACAACTACACATGCTGTCCTCCTGCACTGAGGCTTTGGCACCATCCCGAAGTAACATCACTACTGAGCTTCACACTCTTCGAGAATGTCGTATAGTTTCAGTTCAAACTTTTTAGAAAGTAATTCAAAATGATGCAAACGTATCTGACAAGGCACATGCAGTAATGCCATGTCACTTAACAGTAGCTGTACTGGCATATAGACTCGACACTTTTCCCCTTCCTTCTGTTTAGATCCTCAGCTACAAATATACAGTGGTGTTCAAGCAAACCTATACTTACGGTTTCATGTTAAACAGGTCACGCACGGCCACATTGGCGTTACACTCGCGATTCCGATTACGTTCCGTAAAGAGCTTGTCCTTGGTCCAGGTCATGTGGACCCGCTCAGGCCCAGAGTCAGCCTTGTCATTTATTGTGGCGTGAGACGCTGTGTTTCTGTCGTGAATGAGCTGGGCCTGGAAAGAAAACAATAGAGGATAAGTGCATGTAAGTATTACCGGAGGATGTTTCAGGGGAAGGAGAGAAAAAACAAAATGAACAGAATGGGGAAAAAAATGAGAAAAGGATAGAAAAATAGAAATGTGGTGTATAAAGACAAGCAAAGATGTTCAGAAATGAAGAGAAGATGAGGGGAAGATGGAGTTGATGAGATTTGAGAGGCCATGACAATGACAGAAAGACAAAACAAAATGATTTAAGGAGCTAAATAGTAAGAAAGATTGGAGGAGGTGAAGAAAGAATCCAAAATAGAGGTGAATAAATGAAGCAAAAAGTTACAGACTGCCCGAAGACATAGGAAGAATTTACAAACAAGGACTGAGGAAAGAGGGGATCCAACTTTCTCTCTACAAGTTGTCAGAAGTGGGGTGAAACCATGCTAGTGAATAATGGAACTAATACAAACCTTTACAACAACACACAAGGACACATGATCCAAACAAGGATTTAAACATTTACTGTATGAGTGGCTAACGAGAACAGAGTTGTGGTGGTGGTGACGGTGCAGTGTCATGTCACCTTAAAAAGTTCATATTACATGCACGGCTTCCAAATATTAACACATGCTCAGAATATGTCACTTACACAAATATAAAGTGTGTTTATAATGTGGGTGCGGTGCAGCCCGACACAGCAGAGCAGGACTAACATACATTATGTCATTATTAGAATTAAAGGTTATTTACAGTGACTGTTCCAAAACTGCAGTCAATGACAAAGACAAGAAAAAACTATGGGTTATTATCATCTGTCATTAAGTTATGGATAAAGTTCTGTGTGTTCACTGGTACCAGTATATATCTGATGAATGCATTATGTATCTTCATAAAACAAAGAAAGTAACATGTAAGTCAGCAGACTGATGATGTAAGATATTTAGAACTTCCTGATACTATTTAAGATGAGATTGTTTTCAGGGTCTTGTCCTTGAATTGATGTAAATGAGAGTCTGTCCTACATATTGTTTGAAGCTTTGGTATACTTGGATAATATTTCTCCACCGGTCACTACTAGCTGTGACTGAACAGTATGGGCTCTGCTTATAGGTATCAGAGGCAAAATGGTGATGACAGGGATGGTGATTATGATTCAGGTAAAAATAAAAGAGAGAAGACAGTATTGTCATGTCAAATTTAAGAGAATTAAAAATACTTGCAAAGGATCATTATCATCAATATGCATGAAAGGCCATGTTCTAAATCATATTTAGATGGATTTAAACTGTGTGGAGCAGCAGATTCATGTGTGTGACAGCATCAGGTTTGGTACTAGTACTAAGCTACAGGTTTCTGAGACAATACTGTCCACTCTTTTAGCTCACATTTTTGGGGGATGAGGTGGAATTTTAGAGGCATTGGGAGGCTGGCAGCAGATTCAGGGTGTGCTTGGCTGGTATTCACAAAGCAGCTCTCAATGACTATACAGTAAGTAGCACTACAGTTGGGTCAATCTGGGCTTGCGGTTTTAATGTCAGATGTACAAGAAGGATGCGATCTGGAACCATGCACCTGCTACTCTTTCTGGGATATTCATACGGTTATTAGCCAGTGCCCTAACCAAAAAAGGCCATTTTCAAATTTTACAATGATAAGTGCCTCAAAGTCAATAACTGCTTTGTAGTCGTGGACTACCCAGGATATCACACTGTTGCTTTCTATAGTGGAGCAACTGGTTTCGGACGAGATTGAGCTGCTCTGGAGCAGCGAAAGCTGTAATTAAACAAGGTTACCCATCATCTTCGTTCCCTGGAAAAGTACTCTACCAGTACACTGCATGGACATGGCAAATCAGCCAAGAGCTGATGCTATGAATAAACCCACACTGAGAAGGTTAAGAAGCACAAATGATTACCCAGAGAACATTTTACCTCACTGTGACACTAAAGACACAGTATGGACATTTGTTTGAGGAGAAGCATGGCGAGGAGAACTAAAGTCCAAACAACTCTCAATGTGAGAAAATCTTTAAATTTCAACTAATGAGCTGAGAGTAGATATATCATTTTCTACAAGTTTTTCAACTGACAAACAACATGATCCTTTCCAACATGATCATAATAACACAACTGACTCTCCATTAGCACCACTATTCTCTGATTCTTATGTCAGAGCAATGCTTTACATTACAAAGGTCGATATTTACAAATGAAAACTGCACTACCTGCCGTAGGACTAATTTTAACCCACACTAGTAGTGTTTTTCTCCTTCCTCCTCATCTGGGTATTAAATCTTGAGTATGTGCATTTCAATCTGAAAAATGGAATCGCAATGCAACACTGGCCACTTGCACATCTATTTTTGACATCTTGTCAAATTTGATTTTCCGAGTCCAGATTTAAAACCATGACGATCATGAACGTCTTCAAAAGAGTCAAATGGAAAGCCAAAGATGGAGCTTTGTGAAGACGGGCCTGCGAGTCTGACAATAAGGGACAATGGGTTGACAAGATCGGCTACCTCGTCCTCCTGAGTGTCCTCCATCGTTGAGGACTGCCGGCTGAGGTTCGTGCTCTCAGCAGCGCCCTGGTTCTTCCTCCGGATTGAGCTACGTGATTCGTCAGTGATACTCTGAATCTGAACAGTGTGGCACGGCCCAGAGACGCGGTGGTAGATGAACAGGGAGAGGGGGCCAATTGTCACATAGCTTAATGTTTAGCTAGGTATTACTTAAATTATGCTGTCATTAAACGATGCAGAGTTATTTATGTAAATGACCTACATTATGTTTTTTTGGGGTTTTTTTACATACTGTTTCAACTTATCTGTATGAGGTAAAACTACAGAAGAGTTGTGGGAATATGATAGTTATCACTTTACATGTACACATACACAAGCAAAATATTAAAATACATTTAGCCGGAATAAAAGCCATCTTGGCGCTGTGTGTCTATATGAGTTCATCTTTTTAGTATCTAATCTCCGACATCCTTTATGTTTAATTAAAATGCAGCTACGCTCACGAACGCATGTACTTTACCTCTCTCTCCCTCTCAGTCCTGGAAAGTTGCATCTGTTTCAGCATCTGAGACCTCTGCTCCATCACCAATGTCTTCTCATAAGTGAAGGCTGAGATGTCGTTATCATGCTGCACAGAAGAGGACAGAAACAGTGTAACCAAAACAATTCGGAGAAAAGAAAAACCTCTAACCTCTAGGTGCACTAGGAGGCAGACAAACCTGAACAAGAAACAAAATTAACTGTTTGAAAGACCCATCACCACATGAAAACATTTTAGATGTGAATACATAATTGAATCACAAATGTGTCATATTCCACTTTTATGACAGAATGCAGATAATAGAAAAACCCGTTTTTCTTGGTTTCACCACAATAGAATATTGTTATTAAATATTATTATTTCATAATATTAAATAATATTAAATAAATAATTATTAATTATTATTTAATATAATACAATATATAATATATATTATAATATAATATATATATATATAATAATAATATATAATATAATAATATTATTTAATAATATTATTCAATAATATTAAATAATATTATTCAATAATATTAAATATTATTATTTCACTGGGTGAGGTTTTAAGGTTTGTGTTATGACTAAAAAAAAACAACCTCCACACTGGCTGGAGACAATCATCCTGATTCCAATGCTCATGCATCACTACCACAACAGGATGTAATGCGATAGTTTACTATCAGACCAAGTCTCACCATCTCCACTACTTCCACCTCAGCATCCAGTCGCAGGTGGTAAAGGAACATCTGGAGATCTTTCTTCATTTGGATGCTGTTGTCGTCCATCTGGGCTACAGTGAAGATACGCATCTTGCACTTCCTCCACACCTGGAGCAGCAAAAGATAGTTAATATGGAGGAACAGCAGGAAAAGGATGGATGAATTCATTATCAAGAGAATGGAAGGAGAAAGTCAGGATAGATAGATAGAAATATGGCTTGACAAGAGGAATTGTGGGTGTGTGTGTATAAAAAAACAGAGTGAAAGGTCAGAGAAAATGTATTTGTTAGGGTGAGGTTTCAGAAATAAACACAACCCTAACACACCAACCAACCTTGTGCTGTCGCAGCAGGAAGGGGAGCAGCATCAGCATGCCTCCATCATGAACCACCCACCAAACATCAATAGTGCCCTCCCCAAGGCGGTCCTGGTTGGTGGGGAAACTGTCAACATTCTTAGCCACAAGTAAGGCGTGATGGGCTGCCGTGGTCTCCCGTATCGTCTCTGGATGACAAAGAAAGAGAGTGTAGGCGCGACATCAGTATGTGACTATAATCATATCTTACCCATAGTAGGATACCTTCAGTGCATCATACCTTCAGTGCATTTACAAATCACTTCTGATGTAACTACCGTCAGTTTGGTCTTGATTTTGCATTCCCATATGTACTCAATTTATCTTGCACTGTACCTATGAAATTTTTCCATGACTGTGGGTCATTGGACTGTTTCCAGGTTCCAGGCCAGGCCATCAGGACTGTGTTGTGCTTCATGCCTCCCAAGCCTGCAGATTGGATGAGGTGGGAGACGCCATCTCTGAGGTTCGAGGACACCACAACATGACAGAAGCCCTTGGTACGCTCTGCTGACATAGAAGCCTTGATGTTCTATAAGGAGAAAGACAGAAAAAAAAGACAATAGGGTCTTTAACATTAAGTAGGAAGGATACATGGACTGATACACTAATATTGCAACACTGACTGTTGAGAAAATATGTCTTCCTCAAGGAGAGGCCATGGCCACTCAATAGCAACGATTGCCTTCATGATATCACCTGAACAAATTCAATTCTTTCCACAAAATGAACAGACAGCTCCCTCATTAGTATCCATACAGGACAATTCATACTGATAGATTTAAACCCGTGTGATCCGAAATGTTGGTCATGCACATAATTGCTTTTACAGATAATACGCTGATTAAAAATGCACCTGAGGACAAAGTCCAATCAGGCAGCAAGAATCATATGCCTTACTCAATGTGGCCAGTAGGAGGCGAAGTTTATATGGAATAAGGCTCTAAAATGCTACACATCAGATTTACACTACAGATTTGCTTGATGGTCCAGTGATGAATCTTAAAAACTTTCAAAAAAAAGAACATTTTTATTTACTACATTATTACTAAAAAAAAACCCTCAATGAACAGGTCATATAAAAACAATATATAACATATGGTATGTAATAAAAACAGTATATAACAGAAGGCAGAGTTGTGGGGGGAAAAAATCCACATTAATGACAATATACGTGTGCCTGCATATAATAATATTATTATTAATAATAATAATAATAAAAAAAAACTTCATTTGGATAGCACCTTTCATACAACAAATGCAGCTCAAAGTGCTTTACAGCAGGAAAATCCCATGTAGTGTTTCACATATAAACAGATATAAAAGAACATAAAAACATGTTAAAATGTAATTTAAAATAAGATAAGGAACAAAATCCAGAAGACCAGATGAAATTAAACACAAGATAACACTAATGAAACTGAGTTAAAGTATAGAATGAAGCAAAACACATTTAAAAGGCGCTGCAGTGCAAAGTGCAAGCAGATGCGAGAGAGCTTCAGGTGTAGCTTTTTAAAAGCGAATGTAAAGCGACATGTCTTAAGCTTTCTATTAAAAGTATTTAATGAGCTAGCTTCCCTGATATCTACAGTTGTGTGTTCCACAGTTTTGGAGCATAACTGACAAAAACTGCATCCAGGAAATTCCCTTCGGCTTTTGCTGGGAACCTCCAATGAGCCAGTAGCGTATGATCGCAATGTTTTTGAAGGCACACAGTTAACCAGACAGTTAGCAATGTAAGTTAGTCCAAGCCCATTAAGAGCTTCGTATGTAAGGAGGAGGATCTTCGTGTTAATTCTTTGTGTTACAGCATACCCGCTAAAACTGGACTGATGTGCTCTCTCCTGTTGTTTGTTAACAGCGAAGCTGCAGAGTTTTGGATGAACTAAAGTCTATTATTTTCTTTGGGAGGCCAGTAAAAAGTGCATTACAGTAAACCATTCGGCTAAGAATGAAGGCATGAATAATTTTTCAGCATCTGTGTGATATATAAATTGGGCTACCTTAACTATGATTCTAAGGTGGAAAAATTTGGTTTCCATCACCTTGTTAACGTGGGCCTTGAAACGTAGATCTGGGACTAAGATAACTTTGAACTAAGATGAGACTTTGTGACCTCTGATTTTATCCAAGGACTTAGTTGCCCCAAATTATTTTTCAGTCTTTCACTTTTTGTTTTTGGGCTGACAAGGAGGATGTCTGTTTTATCTTCACACATTTATTTATTGCCAAAAGACATTTGGTGATGGGGTGCATAACTGCATCATTATTTGGTACAGCAGCAATGTACAGTTGTGTATCATCAGCATGACTATGGAAACAAACACTGCACTCTTTCAAGTGGCAGCATGTAAAGTGAGAATAATAAAGGACCAAGGCAGCTCACTTTTGCAACCCCAAAGCAGCTGTCATATTCTTAGACAAATGATCTCCAATGCTGAAATAAAACTTTTTCCTTTTGATGTATGTTTTGAACCAGTTTAAGAGACTATCAGACAGACCTACCAACTTCTGAAGACGATTAATGAGGATATCATAGTCAATTGCATCAAAGCTGCACTTAGGTCTGAGAAGAGTAGAATTGAGACCTTATTTTCATAAAAGTTTAGTGTGAGGTTGCTTAATATTTTAGTAAGTGCAGTTTCAGTGCTGTGATGTGCTCTAAAGCCTGACTGAAACTCCTCCAGGATGTTGTTATCTTTGAGAAAGGAGTGTATTTGCACGAAAACTATCTTTTCAAGTATCCTACTAATGAATGGCAGTTTAGATATTGTATTATAGCTATAGCTATATCAATGCATTGCCATCAAGGCTGGGTTTCTTTAGTAAGGGTTTTACAACAGCCTTTTAGAAGGCATCTGGAAAACTGGTTGTTTGAATAGATTTGTTTATCATTTTAAGGACATGACTTGAAATGCTGTTGAACGTCTGTTTCAAAAATGCTGCAGTGGTGGAGGACTTACACTCAGTGACAGTCTTACAAAGCTCATTGTGCTCTCTTATTGCGAATGTTTGCTCGCCTGTTTGTGCACTTCCACCATACCTGCTCAGCCTTCTTGGCCTCTGTGTCTTTGGTGAGGTAGGTTCCCTCAAAAACATTGCCCACTATTGTCAGGCCTTTCCCTGCCTTCAGCTGAGTGGTTAAAGACAGCAGACGAGGGTGTTTGACTGCTTGATCAGAGTCCACGTTGAGGAGCACCAACAACTGAGGCCTGGAAACATCAAGAGCAAAAAGGAGAACAGGGATGGAGTCACATTTAATTTCTTTGCCAGGTGGGAAGAGATTGTTTTAACCTTACATTTTATCATTTATCCTTAATGTTTAAGAGCAGCAATACATATTTTTGTGGTAGAAAATAACAAAATTAATCTGGTGTGTGAGTCAAAATAGATGTAGAATATAGTGTGTAAAACATGTTACTTCTGAAGAGTCTGTGAAGCAGCAGCATTATTTTTATTAAATAATTTCTCACTCAGCTATGCAGGGACTAACTGGAGTTGTTTAGGACAACAGAAAAGCAGAAAACTAAAATGAAAAGTTATCCATTGTATCTTATCATCTACAGCATTGGACAAATCATAAAAGAGTATCCACACTTGAAAATACCAAGATAGTAACTGGTTTGACTTTTGAAAAAGCTGCCTACAGGGTCACCCAGTGTGGGCCTTTGTACAGTATGAAGGCTTATCAGACTTTTCTGACAGATTATGTAGAGACTTGAGAGATTAATCAAATTCCCCCTCTGTGTCTATTCCTGTCCTTCTATTGTCCACCCACCAGTGACAGGTGGCCCCATTTCAACTGTAACCGCACCCATGTAACACACACTGACGCACATTCAAACACACAAAATACCCTGTACCTCCAGTTCTTGGTGTGTGGTGGAGCATCCTCAAGTCGAATAAGGGCGTAGCGGGCTGCATTAAGAGAGAGGCCTCGGATGCCATCACCCCATTCCTTCTCTGCCCTGGAGAGGCAAACAAAGAAATGAGAATTAAATCTCCAGAAAAGCACAAAAACATGAATTAACACCACCCGATAAATGCAAAAGGAGTGGAAGGACGTAGGAAGTCACTGTTTCCATAGTTTAGACTGTTTCGTGGTTTGAATGAATTCCTGTGTGTTTTTAGTTGGTTCGGTTCATTTTTATTTCAGAGAATTTTTTGTGGGTTCACATGTATATGTAGCAACATGGGAGCACTAGCACTAAGTAACTTATTGTAACACGCTGCATGAAAAAATTAATTAAAAAATAAGTAGTTTGTTCTTTGTATGGTTCTTTACTCCTCTGATTCAATCTTTCTTTTCTGTCAGTTTTCTTGCTCACTTACAGTAAATAGGAACTTTTACTTAATAAGGATACACTGTATATATGACCACTTTTAAACCAAACAAAGTTTTGTGAACAAAGTCCATTTTACCCTCGGTATTCAATGTACTTGTAGATGCAGCCAGCGATGACCATTGCAACGAGAGCATAATACCAGGAGCAGATGAACATGAGAGCAAGACACAAGCTCATTCCCAGGAAGGACAGAGCCCTGGAGGAGAAAAAGCACACTGTACAACTGTCCATTCTTTACATGCTCATCGATTTATAGAACTGATTTGGATTTTCTGTGTAAATGTCTCAATGAAATGAAAACAGTTCAGAATGCTAACAGCTAACAATAGTGATATCCGGCATTGTCCTCAACCTGTACTGTGGAACTAATCTCATTAATGGCCATTATCACACAAGCCACATTAGACTGATGTGCTTGCAGTTGTGAAGTTGTTTTTTTACGTGTTATTCTTGACACGTATCCAAAAATCTCTAAGAGAGTCATCTTGGTAGAAGAATTCCTGCTGGAATAATGTGACCCTCAAATTCAAGCAGAGCCTTTCGACAGCCTCTTCTTTCGTTGCACTGCAGAAGGACAATATACCAGCAATGATGTACAATTCATTACACACCAGTGGTAGTACTTGAAGCGGGGTCTCCAGTTTGGTGTTCGCAGCAGGGTCTGAACAGCACAGGCCAGGTTGACAAACAGGTAGCACATAAGGAAAAACCTGAAGGGAGAAAGACAACAAGCCAAAAAAAAACTCCTTACTCATCATCTAAATCTCTTCTTTATGACCTACTGCAAGTGGCTTTAAGAAGGGAAATACTGGAGGGATCACAGACTTCATTCAGCGATCTGCTTTTATGGAAAGAGAGCATGTAATATTACTCTGCAAACAGATACTGACATAGAGAGGATAGGAGCAACCGCGTCCAAGGAGGCGATGAGGATGCCAATCTCACAGATCCCAGCAGTCAGTAGCAGAGCCCAGGTAGGTTCTCCGTTAGCTTTCCCATGACCAAAAACCTACGAGCAGAAACACAGTCAAGTGTGGAAACTGAAGCACTGGCTTTGACTCTATTTATGTTGAGAGTTTGTTTCTAACCTGTAAGAAAGGTACAATGCCATCTCGTGCGATAGCCTGCAGCAGGCGAGGGGCGCCTGTTAAACTCTGCAAACCTGCCCCACAGCAGGAGAAGAACGAGCCAATCACAATGACCCAGGGAGAGGGCCACGATAGTGTGCCTATAACAAGATTCCCTTTTACTGAGTCACCAAATCTGGAACACAAAAAACAAGCATTGAATAGGGAATGCATTGTCAAAAAATTTACTTAAAGGAAATGTCTGGTGATATTCTTCATTTTTCACATTATGGGATCATAACCAGCAATGAGCTGATCCTTCTAACAAGTCACCAAGTCATTACCTATCAGGCTTCTTCAATTACTATTAACACACGGGCTGTAGTTTTTGACTCATACCCATAAAATAGTCCCCAACAAATGCACTATTTTCTACTGTTTGAGTGATTTTTGCTTAAACTACAGTACCTTTCTAAAAACAAAATGAGATATTGTGGTCATTTTTAAAGATTTCATATTAAGCCGGCGTGAACAGGGCTCAGCCTGAGAACTACAGAAAATATATCACAAAGTATTTAGAGATGGACTAATGCACTGTATGTTTTGGTGTCTTTATGGGATGTTTTGTGATAATAGCCAAGTTTTATTGTTGTTGTTTATCTCTATTTGAAAGAAACATTCACTTACATAGCTGCCATAATGAGTAGACTGTGAATTTTAAATATATGATAGGTCCATGTGTTTATACAAAGCCTGTATACAAAGCTGGAAATCATTCAAAATATATATTTGATTTGTAATACATAAAAGGTTTTTGTACACCATTTACTTCATTTATGGGTGATGTAAAAGGTGCTTTTAAACTAACCTTATACACAATTACAAGCATGTTCTTTATGTTAACAATGCTAAATACCAGACAGTGACTAGATAATTTTATCTATCCACCCTCAGAAGATGAAATTTAAATAATACAAAATGTGCACCATTTTCTGGGCCAATCCCTTTGTAAAAACACGTTCTTTTCACATACGTGGCACAACATGTGTATTGTATTTTTAAGTGTTAAAGTCTTACTTGTCTCGAAGAAGAACTCCCTCAATACAGGCACCGAACAGAACCACACAAGTGACGTCTGGGAAGCACTGTTCAGGAGAATAAAATTAATCTCGAGACAAACTCTTAAAAAGACTACAGAGAGGACCCACCCAGTAAATGGTGGTCTTTAGTTGTCTTTTGCCAAGTTTTAATTCTCCTTTTAAATGTCTCTAAACTAAGTGTTACTGCTAACAACCTTTAAATGGGGCAACTGTAGGATAACCTTGCAGTTAACTGCAACATCAGTTGTGAACCACAAGCTGGACACCAACCACTTTGGATGTAATAACATTGTTCAAATCAGTGTTTCTTTTACTAGATTTTCTGCTGTCTGTGTCACAGTGCAAGGTTTAAGGATACAGATGACGGAAGTAGTAGCAATAGCCAGGATGGTGCCAATGGGGATGGACTTCTGGGCATCCCTCAAGTCACCTGAACGGTTTGAACCAGCCATTATACCTAAACAGGAAGATCACAACATAAAATCAAACATAAGGTCTTCAGAAATGAAACTAAACTCTGGTGGGAAATTTCAACCACAATATACATTAAAATCAGACAGGTACAGAAGGTTGCCCATCAATCATAAGGTTGGTGGTTCAATACCCGCTTTTCACTGTCCTCATGTTGAAGTGGAAGTGGAAGTTGCTCCTGATGTCAGTCCATGTGTGTGAGTGGGAAACAGTGTGGAGGGCTTTGAGACCGCGAAGGTGAAAAAGGCCTACATGCATATATACATTTATAATAGTCTCACCAGTGACAGAGGGGAAGTAGATGCCGACTAGCAGTGTGAAGAAGGTGGTGATATCGTTGACTACATAGGGCAAGTAAATGTCCTGGGCAGAGTCACTTCCCCCAAGAGATGTCAACTTCTTGTTTTCTACCAGCATGCCCAAAGGGCCGTACTCTGACCACATATTTTCTACAAGAGAGACAAAAACAGTAATTAATACTTCAAACAACACAATGTGTTGTATACAGCTTGGGCAAATAGGTTGTTATTCACCCAACAGGCATTTAATGTCTTGTCTTTGGAGAGTCTGACAAATTAGAAAAATTTAAGTTGCAAATATATATGATGCAAAGGCATACATCAGTTGGGTTCCAATTGGGTCAACACGAGCATTTTGACATTCATTATTGCTATTGCTAGTTAGTCAAGAAGTGCATTCTATTTAATTAATGAAAAATATTCGACCAATGACACACAAGACATTAATGAGCCACTTTACAGCAGAGCAGGAGACAATTTTGGATTAAGAAGCTCTGACTGTTGGTGGCAAATAAAAATGTTTTGCCTCCATTTTTGCCTTAATGCAGCTCCATTAAATGGTTCCATCTACTCTGCCTGATTAAATTAGAGAAACCCCAAAAAACAATCATGGCTCTTATAGCGATACCTACAACTAAACACTTTAAACATACAAACTGTTTGATAGTAAACCCGGCCTGAGTAACACTTGTGTAAAAGAGGTTTTGTAGCTTCACAAACATTTTGAAACAGCTGCAGACTACACTTCTTGTTTCCTTAATACTGAAACTAAAGTGATGTACCAGGTGAATCACTGACGAAAACACAGAGGATTTTTAAAAGTAGGAAAGTTTTTACTAGTAGCTGTCCAGACTCTGAGATGAAGAGTAGTTAGAAAAGACGGACAGATGTTTTATCGAGGATGAGAGGTCAGGAAGAAGTTTTATAGCAGAGAGGATAAAATAATCACATCTGAAATCACTCAGCACCTGCGCATGCTGGCTGCAGTTGCTTTGCAAGAAATATGACAAGAATGCATTTACACTGAAGGTTGGCAGTAAACTAATTTGTCAGCAGTTATCTTGCTTGAGGAATGCTCAGAGTTTACACTCTATTTAAGAAACCAATGCAATTCATGACTGCGTGCATTCCTACTGAGATTAGCAAATATTGCTAAGGTCTCTTCATTTATCTTTAGTAACAATTTGAAAGGGTATTTTGGCAAGTTCAGCATTAGGCATTGGTAAAGTTGATTAAAACCAGATATCATATAGAAAATGTGTCAAAATAGGCCTTTGTAATTTCTACCCTTTTATTTGCACACAGTGACCAAAGTCTGCAGAGGAAACGGTGTGTTCCAACCTGAAATGACCCCACTGGTCAGTCCGGGGATGCCCTGCACCTCTGTCACATTGTTGTTGAGAAAAAAGTCATTGCAGGTGGCATTAAGATCAGGTCCATCGCAGAACAGCCTCCACAGATTTGTAGTGACTGTCAGGTTGTCTATAACCTCAGTCTTAAGACACTTATCGAAATTGTTGTTCTGCAGAGTGCGATTCCCCAACATACAAACACTGTGTGGAGAAAGAGAGGATAAATGTGACTTCTACTACTTAAACTTATTAATAATAAATTATTAAAAAAAAGCCATTTTCATGGACCACTACGGCTGCCTGACAAATGTGGTCTGGTGCTATTTTTGCATAACATGGTTCAGTATAATATTGGGGGTTATTATAAACTGGACTCACGGGAAGTCTGGTGGCTCAAAGATGGTCTTGATGACTCCTGCATAGATGGCGAAGATGGAAAGAATAACACAAGCCAGAAAGACTAGTGCAAGCTTGTTCACATATTTGACACCGACAAAGACGACCACGGCCATCAGTGCTAAACAGCATGTGCCATAAACACGCATGTTGTTTAGCAGGGCGCCCACTTCATCCTCCTTTCTCTCTGCCACAAATATGGCTGCTTTAGGCACGATGTAGGTCTGAATGGGCAGACAATTAAAAGTCAGGTTAGTTTGTATTATCCCAGCATTTGACAAACTGTAACAGTGTGGATAATTAATCACTACAAAAGTTGGCAAAAATCTTCAATTTATTATTTAGGTTTTCTTTACAAAAATGTTATGTAAAAACATGAACTGGAGTGAATGTGGGTAGAGGGTAGGGACCACATACTGTAATGGTAATCCAAGTAAAAACAAGTTTTACTCACCAGTAGAATCTCTATGGTACCGAGAATGTACATGGAGCCAGCAAAGGTTGTTCCCAGATAGAAACAGAGACCCACAGCTCCACCAAACTCTGGACCCAGAGACCTGGAAATCATGTAGTATGAGCCTCCAGCTGGAGAGCAAAAACAGAAGGAGGGATTTTTATGATAAAGGGGATACTTACTTCTTTAAAGCCAACATTTCGGGATCATTTCCAATGTTTTGGTCAAACCCTAAGCCTTAAAAATGTACTACATTGCTGAGACACTAAGAGAACAATATCTGTTGTCGATTACCACACCAACAAACATGGAAAGAAACTGATGATTATGTTCTATACAAATCTAAAGGTGAGACATGTATTTGATTAAGCCACCAATAAAAGTAAGTCTTTTGTTCAAATTATCACACCACATAACAACATCTTACAACTCAATCCTTTTTTATCTATTCGCTGTCGATAAAGTACCACAGCCTCCTACCTGGCACAACACCATTCGTAGCGATTGCACTCATGGATATGGCTGTCAGCATGGTCTGTGGAGAGATGAACGGAAGGACAAAAAGCTTCAGAATAAAAGTGTCAAAGCTGAAGACCTTGTGTTACTTTTATCTCTGTAATTGATGGGAAAGTACAGGCAGTACATATTGCCAGGTTAATTTTCAATGCTGAATTGTGGTGTAGTTATCACATTCAAAACCACACACAATTAACACACACCTCTCTGTCTACCCAACAGGTCTTTATTCCATGAATTTTCCAGATTTTATAAAGAATGGGATCCGTCACGGGTTAATCCAACATTTAGTCTGTTAAAATACTTCTTAGGGGCTTATGCTCTAAATCTTTTGGATTGGTTATGGATCCCAGCTCTTCCGTGAAATCAGTCATTGTGGATGAGGATATTTTCATCAGCCTGTTACCTAACGGTGCTTGCGGATGACAGAAAGGGCAGAGCAGAGAGAAGGGCAGAGGGAGACAAGATAAGAGGTACAAAGAAGAGAAGAAGTGAAAGTTAAAACTGAAAGGGTGAAGAAAAAAAAGAGCTGTGGGGGTGAGCATGAAGGTGAGAGAACAGAGGACTAAGGAAAGAGGAGGAAGGAAGAACAAGGACATTGCAGAGATAAACCTTGTGCTCTTTGTGGGGCGTCTGGTTTAAAGTGACAAATTGGAGTAAAGCTATTTGACAAAATTCATCAGTAGTTGTACCAAGAGGCATTTTAAGAAAGTCAACCTCAACCAAATACTGATTTTTACTGACAACATAAATCATCACAGAAAACAGATTTTTCTTTTTGAAAAACTGTGTTAAGAAGTGAAAAAAAACCTGATTCAAGCTTAATGCTAAACCACAACTCAAGAAATCGTGTGAAAATCTGGGGTATTTCCATCGGTGTTTGTCATGCGGGGCCGGAATGATTACAAATGTCATTAGCAGTGGGTTTGAGTTAAAAACCATGTTCAGAAAACCATCTTCTATTTTACTTGTAATCTGTAAAATACATGTAATTTTACAGATTACACGTAAAATAGCAAATATTGAAAACTCACATGGTATCTATTCCTATTTCACATGATAAACATGACAGGAAATGGATATAATAGGATAGAAGAGTGAGTAATAGAAAGCTAAAAGCATTTTTTTGGAATATATAACTGTCAGTCTCCTGTGAACAATGCAGTCCTGAGGCAAACAACAAATTTCTTTATACAAAAAACAAAACGATTGCACTGAAGCTGACAGGCCTGATGGAAGATCAATAATCAATTCTTAATCAGTTTATAAGAAGAATCAGAAACAAACCATACAGTTCAAGTGTGTTATTTTGGTGGGAAAGGGTAAATATGGTGATGATTTAGACATATTGAGGAAACCCATGTGCAGTGATCTATACAAGCCCTGCTACTTCTGTGTACACATAAAAGAGCCATGCACAGCCTAACCATGACAGATTGAAAATATTCTGAATGCTGTACTGGGCTAATAAAATAGTTTGTTTGTACTCTCTATATGTTAGCATGAGGCTTAGCCATGTGGCTCCTATATGACTACAGTATTACATTCTGACAAAACGGAGCCTCTGAGTTCATCTTCAAAGGGCAAAAATCACTTTTCAGTTGTTGTTATTTTGGCTGCAATAAAACAAAACCCTTTTTGCGCTGGTTATTTCTAGATGTTCCTGGTGTTGGGTCTAGAGCACACAGAATGTGACCCATAAGCAGGTGGCTGATGTGGACCATCAGCGCGCAAAGTCAGATGTGGTCTAAGCAGTGAAAATGAACACTAATCTGTTTGGCTAAGCTCAGCTCTCTTATTATGTAACAGCAGTGACGCAGGGGAGGGTCAACCCTGCTAACGCACTTTAGCTCATTTGTAATAAATGAAATGGAGTTTCCATCTTTCCAGGCAAACAGTTCATAATATTACAGATGCAGCGCAATGCTTTACACAGGGGTTTCTGATCATTTAGAATACATACATTTTGTTAATTACAGTATATTAAAATATAAATATAAATATATATATATATATATATATATATATATATATAAAATTAATGTTTTTTACTGCTTCTTACAGTTACAGAGGAATGGCAATATTTTGTAACTTTGCCACCCTTGGTCATTGTGAGTGAAATTGATCATGTTATTCCATTAAAGGATTCCCTTTTGAGAGCAAAAAACATTTTACTGAGATGGTACTCAAGGTTTTTGATTGTACTTTCCCTGATTAATCTGAAATAATCCATTGTCTGCTGTGTGGGTGTGCATGTCACTATGTTTCTGACAGTTTTTGGATGGACGGATGACATGTCAACCAGGTACAATTTGAATCTAGGAGAGTAGGAGAAACAGAAATTCACAGTGGCTAAATATAGAAGGGATCAGTAGCCATAGAGTCAATTTGCCGGTCATTTATTACTGCTGTCAATCCACCCATCTGCCACTAAAAGTTGAAAAAGCCCAGTATCAATACAAACACTCAAGCAGAAACGCACTTATTCCCACCCACGTGCTAATGTATACATTATGCATTAAAGAGCTGGGTATGTACATTGAGTTCACTCTTGCATAATCTTGCACGTCATTGCTCTAATGACTTAAACGCTAAATCCCTTGATAAAGGACAAATCAACATCCTTGTCAAGAGTCAGCTCCTTTCAGTTTCTACTTTTCTACCATTTAACTAAGCCAAGATGGTTTCCATTTTCAGAAATGATGCAGAATTACACGGGGGGATAATTTTGGTTTCTAAAGTGAGAGGAGAACACAATGATACACATTCAAACTACCTATGTAACTGACATATTTTGCTAAAATTAGTTGTTGTGTTTCCACTAAAAATGGCTAAAATGTAAACCTCTTACTTGTAACCCTACTTCAATTTTTATTTATTTTTTTATTTATAGATACTTTAATGTCAGATTTTGTTCTGGGGTCTTTTTAATATTTTAAGGCAATATTAACTGTGAATTAAAATACATTTAATTATACATTCAATTGTAGCCTCAGGTTTGGCATTTCAGCCGTCAGCATCCTGTTTTTTTAGAGATCATATTGACAATATTTGGAAGAGCTGGGGAGGAGCAAGCGGTGGATCTGATTCATTTTAACTGAGCCTGTCTATGATCCTAACAGGCAAGACCCTGCGCTAAAAATAAAACCTGTAAGACACTGAAACTTAAACTAGTTCATGTTGAACGCAATGAAGTACTCACACATGAGCAGCACAAGCCGACAATAGCCAAGGACTCCAAGATGCCGGAAGTGCCAACAATCCAGGTAAGGCGCAGAAACAGGATGACCCCCAGGATATTCTGGAGGCACGGGAGGTAGACACCCATGAAAGTCCCCATCTGAGGGCTCTGTAGAGTGGGTGGGGTAAAGGGTATATAGAGGAGAAAAGACAATACAGCAAAATGATTAGAAACTGTGCATCGGAGGAATGTTTAGGGATAGAGAGAGCATGAGAAAGAAACACAAGGTGAGAATTTCAAAAAGGCTGGCAATAATAAGCAGCAAAATATCAAGACCACAAAGAATAAAACCAGAGAGGAGGGCAAAGAGGGAATAAGGGGGAAACAAAGGATGAGAGAAACAGACAAAAAACTCTACATTGTATTACACTGTATCAAATCCATTCAGTCAGTACTATTACCACAAAAAGAAAATCACACAACAAACATCATATTTTTTGAAGGTTTCAATAAAAATAAAACAAAGAACCCTAAATACATTGCAGTCAATAACTTCATAACACCAACACTGCATCTGATCTGTATCCCTAAATGGTTCTATCATCAAATATAGCATTCCTTGCAAGTAACTGCAGTTTCGCAACAACATGTAAAAAGGCACAGCTGACAGGATTCTCTGACAAACACAGGAAATGTTGCAGAGATCACCTAGGATTAACAAACAGCTACCTTTTTTTCCATATATCTCCAAACGTACAGCACTCGTCCCACTATTCAAGACAAAGAGGGGCGACGATGGTGTCAGCTTCATCCACTTACTTCTTTAGTAAAATGTTCCTGTAAGCCAATGGGAGGTGGCCAAGGCCTATTTCCATGCGGGGGACAGGATGGGGCAACTGGCATGGGACTGAAGCTGTGGTTACAAAAGCATCTATGTGCTGCATGGCAGCACTGTGGAAACTTTTATTTTCAAAGAAAGCGAAAACATGAGCATTGAAGGATCCTCAAGGAAAGACTAAACATAGAAATAAAAGGCTTATCCTGACTAATGAATAGGATATAGTAGGTGCCGGACTGCTGTTATGTTTTTGTTAATAAGATGCCATGCTCTTCATATTACTTTTACTTATTATTAAGAGGCAGAATCAGATTACCCATGTCCTTGCCTCCTTATGCTCGCTGCTGTTAGATTCTGAATTGATCCTCAAATCATATGGTTCACTTCTAAGGCCTTAGATGGCCTTGCTCCTAACTACACTGCTCAAAAAAATAAAGGGAACACTTAAACAACACATCCTAGATCTCAATGAATGAAATATTCCAGTTGAAAATATTTACTCATTACATAGTGGAATGTGTTGAGAACAAAATAACATAAGAATGATCAATGGAAATCAAAATCATTATCCCATGGAGGTCTGGATTCAGAATCATACTCAAAATAAAAGTGGAAAAATCAAATCACAGGCTGATCCAACTTCTGTGGAAATTCCTCAAGACAAGTCAAAATGAGGCTCAGTAGTGTGTGTGTCCTCCACGTGCCTGTATCACTCCCTACAACGCCTGGGCATGCTCCTGATGAGACCACGGATGTTCTCCTGAGGGATCTCCTCCCAGACCTGGATCAAAGCTGGACAGTCTGTGGTGGATGTGGCGTTGGTGGATGGAACGAGACATGATGTCCCAGATGTGCTGGATTGGATTCAGGTCTGGGGAACGGGCAGGCTTGTCTCCAGACTCTGTCACCTGTCACATGTGCTCAGTTTGAACCCTGCTCTCATCCGTGAAGAGCACAGGGCGCCGACGGAGAAGCTGCCAATCTTGGTGTTCTCTGGCAAATGCCGATCGCCCTGCACGGTGTTGGGCTGTAAGCACAGACCCCACTTGTGGATGTCGGGCCCTCGTATCACCCTCATGGAGTCTGTTTCTGACAGTTTGAGCAGAAACATGCACATTAGTGGCCTGCTGGAGGTCATTTTGTAGGGCTCTGGCAGCGCTCCTCCTGTTCCTCCTTGCACAAAGGAGCAGATAGCGGTCCTGCTGCCGGGTTGTTGTCCTCCTACGGCCCCCTCCACGTCTCCTGGTGTACCGGCCCGTCTCCCGGTATGTCCTCCGTGCTCTTGACACTGTGCTGACAGACACAGCAAACCTTCTTGCCACAGCGTGCATTGATGTGCCATCCTGATGAGCTGCACAAGCTTATTGTAAGTCGCTTTGGATAAAAGCGTCAGCTCAATGAAATGTAATGTAATGAAATGTAATGATCAACTTCTGTGGGTTGCAGACACCGTCTCGTGCTACCTCTAGTGCTGAGGGCACTGGCACAATGCAAAAGTGACCAAAAATCAGCCAGAAAGGATGAGGACAGAGAAATGGTCTGTGGTCACCACCTGCAGAACCGTTCCTTTATAGGGGTTGTCTTGATAATTGCCTCATTTCCACCTGTTGCCTGTTCCAGTTGCACAACAGCAGGTGAAATTGATTCACAATCAGTGTTGCTTCCTAACTGGACAGGTTGATTTCCCAGAAGTGTGATTGACTTGGAGTTACATTGTGTTGTTTAAGTGTTCCCTTTATTTTTTTGAGCACTGTATATTTCAGATTTATTGACCTGGATTATGCCCTCCCAAAGTTAAGAACATATCTTTTTGTGAAAGCTTTTGGAAATATGTTTGTATTTGCATTGTTATTCTATTTGATAATTCCTTACATTGTCTTTTTTTTGTGGAAAACTTTATTTTTATCTTTCAAATTAAGAACAAAACATCAACATCAGGAAGATACAGAACCAAATCAGAACACTTATGAACAACAACTCAGGCTCTTCGAGTAGTTTATCTTGTAGCCAGATGGAGTCTTTTCCCTCTACTCTGACCAGACCAACAGACAATACTGTATGCAGGCCTGAGAGAAGAAGAAATCCATGCTTCTTAGAAAATATGGCTGAAAATACCTGATAGTGTTTGTCCACAAATTCCCTTTGGACAACTTATTTCTATATAAAAGGCTATCAAGAGTTCATATGATCAAATTAGAGGAGATATAAATTTCTTTGAAAACTATACATTTCTGTATGAGACATACTAAGCAGTAATACATAATACAATTACAAGATTGATGAATACATTTTAAAAAAATGTTTTGTTAAAATGTGAAACCAACTTTTAAAGGAATGTAAAATCTGAACACGCAGGTTGTGCAGATGACAATGAGGTGCATACTAAGAGAAAGATTTGACAATTAAACAAATAGCAAGGATTCATCAGTCAATGACCCTGTTATGTAATGATAGTTTAGCAGTTTTAAAAGAACAGTTGTTAATATACAACTGTAAAGTACCATATAGGTAACAAATGTAAACACTACCTTAAAGCTTGAGCATAGACACAGCACAAAACAAGACTTTCTACTTTTTACCTTAACAGCTTTCTTCTTTGGTCCCTCATCATCGTCAGCCTCCTCGTGCTCCTGGGCCCCCTGGGTGAGATTGGTGTAGTTTGCCAGTTTATTGAGTAGAGATGACACCATGGGGTTGCTGTCCATTTCCTCCTGCAATAGGGACAATGTTTTTTCACATGCTGAACAATAGCAGCATCAGACACTTAATCTTTTTACACCTAACATTTTGGTTTTAAACTTCATTTTCCTCAGCATTTAGTTTTTCTCACATTACAGTAACAATGCTTATGTCTACAAAATATAAGATTTGGCCTTTGGATGTGCAGTTACCATATACTTAGAAGGATGAACTCTTCCTGGAGCATAATAAACAGTTCAATATTTAGTTCAAAGGATCTCAGAATAGCAGGCTGGATCGGCTTCATGCAGAGTGGTGAAAACAGAAGTCGCAGTGTCTAATTGATCCTATACAAGGGCCAATGACCACAGAGCATCAAGGTCTGCCAAATGGCACAGTAGCAAAGGTTCTGCTGAATCAACTTAAAGGAATGCACCAGTTTTTCTGGCAAACAAACTCTTTGACTGACACATTGTTAACTCACAGCAGATTGGTACTTTTATCTGTGTTCGATTTATTTAGTTCACCACAGCTGCGCCCATTGCTTTAGCATACAGTGTATTAATGAATGATCTGAGCTTCATAGGCTGGTTCTAATTTAAACTGCAGATATACGACTAACAGTGAATGTTTACTTAGAAACTATTCTGATGTATTTACAGCCTTTACTGCAGTTAGGGGTTTCCAAACACTCAGTCACATTTACTCATGTAGCCCTGTAAACAATGATTACATCCAGTTGATAATTTTATAAAAACTGTTTAACAGTTACCTCAAAAAGCGCCATGTTAGTGCCATCGTAGCTGTTTCCTTTGTCATTGTCTGTGTTGTTAATAAAGGGACTGTTTTCCTTTGGGAGGCCATCACCTGTAGAAAAACAGCACAGTTTTGTCTTTATAGGAAATGCAGTGGAGGTTCAGCATGTCATGTAACCAAAGCAGAATATGGTCGTTGACTGAGAAAGAAATACATCATTTAAGAACCTGTTTCCTCAAAAGAGGAAGACTTTTCATGCAGGTACTGTGCTTTCTTTACCATAAAGTAGACAACAAATATTTTAAACAGCTCTGCGTCAGGATAACAGTGCAGTCAGTTGAATAATGTTTTGAACTGTCCTTTAGAGAGAGAACACAAGATCCAAATTTGAACAAGCTTTGTATTGCCACCTTGATCCATGAGAAAATGTGTGCATCTTGGTTAGCTTGGGTAGCAATGTCCAGTTTGTACCACCAACAGAAAAAAAGGCGGAAGTTGCCATGATAACATCTAAAAAACAATAAATTACTTGTCAACGTGTTAGCAATTCTTGACGTTATCAAAGTATTTTGACACTGCATACACTAAAGCCACTTTGGACTCTGCTTTGCACTCACTGCATCTGAGTTTTACATTGTTTCATTTATATGAATTTTTAATAGTTCAGATCATGATGATGACTTCTCATGAACGGCATAAATAAATAATAACTACACTAAAAACGGTAAATGGACTATGATTCTGTATAAGAAAGTAATGTTAAAGGCCTTTCTGGCAAATGAATGCTGATGCTCATTATTTATTTAGAAAACACAAAAAATATTTTGTAGGTTTATACACATTGGTACTGAGCAAACAAATTAAACAAAATAGATCGATCAATCGATCAATAGTTAGTTAGTTAGTTACTTTATTAATCCCCAAGGGGAAATTCTTTTGAAATGATGCATATAAAGACAATCTGAGAAAAAATAATTCTACTGATGTATTTCTGGAAGACAAAAGAAAAAGGGCTCACCATGTTTTAACTTTCCTCAAGAATATCAAGAAGGAACATTTAAATACAAACACCAAAACAAACAACTGTACCATTGCATTTGTATTTAATCGAGCAAATGGAGCAGCAGATTATTTGAACATGACACTGAGTCATGTGCTGTCAACTGTCATGTCAGCAATACAAAAAGCCTATTTGAACATCAAGCAATGTGGTGGATGTGGACTAAGAATCAGACATGTTGACAAAAATACTACAAATGAGAAGGCAATGTTTGGGCATGACACAGCAAAAGCAGTACAAAGTAGATCTGAGAAATGAAAGACCATTTCTAACTAATTTATGCATGCCAAGCCACACAATTGTCTTTAAGACAGGTGACACTGAGCCACAAGATTACTATTGTAGTTTTTGATGGGAAAAGATGAGCAGATTTGTTTTTCTTTCTAAAAACAAAGCTTAAAACTTGCACCTGATAATAATTTTATGTGAAAGTGCATTGAAAAATGTTTTCAAATATGACTAGCCGATTACAGTTACAGTTGAGTACAGTTACATTTGTATTGTCATCTCGCCTCATCTTGCAACCTGTTTAATCTCCCACCTCATGAGCTGAAGTACAACAGACACACAACTCTTACCGCAAGGTTTTATATTCCCCCAAACAAGCTCTCATATGGACTGTAACAGTAACAGCCATTGCAAAACACACTGTCTTTCCAGTATCTCGACTTAGTCGATCACAATAGAGCTCACATGGTCGGTCCATGTCGCACACAGCAACAGAGCCTTCACAGAAGACATTCTAGCACCAAACTGTGAACCACATTGTGCCTTTGCTGTCAAGGCCGACAGCCTACACAGCGATGCACTGAGCAAATGTTTGCAATGAACTGACAACTTAGAGCGTTGGGGCTACGATACCAGACAAGCTGCAGTCAAGTCCAAGTGTGAACAGTGAGGGACCTTGAATCCAGACAAATGTGTTAGCTAAGGATTATCAGTGTGGGGTCTGTATATTAAAAATGGAAAAACTTCACTGCAAAAATACTATGATATGATGTAATGGCAGTAACAAATTTAGTTTGTATTTAGGGAAGAACATTTTTCCAAACTAAGTCAGAGAAAGACAAAGGGTTCAAAATAAGTCAAAATCATATAACTCAGGCTACTCCTGACTTAGTGTTAGGATTGTGAGTGTGAGGGAGTGAAAAAAGTGTTAGCAGTTGAAGTAGATCCGAGCTCTGCCATGCAATATTTAAATATTTAAAAAAAAAAATCTCTGCTGGCGTAAGTCTTTGCAAAACAAACACACAGACAAAAATGTGACATTGTGCTTTATAGACAATAAAACACTATAAATAAAAGCCAATAAGACAAACAATAAAACTCTCTCTCTCTCTCTCTCTCTCTCTCAATAGATATATATAAAATAAAAGGTTCAAATGGAATAAAAGTAGGAAAATACAACAGGAAACAAAGCAGTTTCATACCAGAACACCCAAACACAATGTACACAAAAACAAGTCAGAAAATCCAGTGGATCACTTTATCATCCAGATACAACAGATATATTGAAGAAAATACATTACAAAAACATTTTAAATTAAAAAAAAAAAAAAAAAAGCTGGGAACAAGCTTAACTGAAAGCCCTTGCTGCTTGCTCGCAGTAGTATAGCAGGAACCGGTATGGCAAGCTTCTTTTACCTGAGTGACATGGTATGTTATTCTGTGCAAGCAATCTACCTCTTTTTTTTTACCCCATTTTTAAATATCCCATATTCTACACATTTCCTGAATTTTATTTCCATTCTTGTTATCAATAAGATATTTTTGCCGTTTTCAGTACCAAAATCTATTTCAATATAGTGTTTTATCTACTCTCCAGAGTTCTACCAACAACGGGCTGTGTTGTGTCCATGTCTTTAGGGCACAATGTTATCAGTGACCCTCTCTTCTGATTGGACGCCTCTTTTGTGAGTCACGCACGCCCAAGTTAGATCTGGGATGGGATGACCATTGATTGCTTTCTTTCACATAAAAGTTTGGGTGGTGTGCGATGCTGAGGGTGGACATATGACATGAGCATGAGTTTGTGGCATCACAAAAGAAAATTCAAAACAGCAAACTTGCTGGATATGTGCTGTGAGCATTTTTCCATGGACTGAGCCGTTTAATTATATTTATATAGCAACTATACCTGCTTTATAATCAAAAAAAGGATATCTGAATTTATTTACCAGGGGACCTTTAACTAAACCTAAGGAGCATTCACAGAGCACATCTTGATTATTTCTATTACTGATTAATCTGATGATTATTTGATCAGTTAATCAAATTGTCTACAGATTGTGAGAATGAATCCCATTAAGATTATACACAGCCCAAACTGACCTATTCAAACTGTTTGTTGTTTGATTATGAGTTCAAAATCCAAAAGATAATAAGTATCAAAGAAATCCAGAAAATCTTCACGACCATCTAAACCCTTAGAAAGATTACAATTTTCAAGTAATGAGAAGCTCGAACAATTAATTGATTATCAAAGTCCTTTAGATTAATTTTCTGTTGAAAGCATTGCAAGGGGAAAAACTCTTATGAATGTCCTCAAATTCTGCTTCTGAATAATGAACATCTTGGAAAATTTGATGACTGACTGTATCTTGAACCCATCCTTAGCTTATCATTTATGAATATTTCTTATTTACTTAAATAATTATCCATATTTCCAGATCGAGATCTCTTGATCTCAATTTGGCAGAAATGTCTGGTGTGGTTGTTATCATGTTTATTCACCGAAAAAGAATATTGACTAATTTACAAAGAGTCATTTTTCAGAGTTATGTTTTAAGACACTTGTTCCTTTTATTTAATCACTGCAGTGCCTCAAGATAGTACAATAAATAATGCTCATCATAATTATGATGATAACAATACTTTTTGTTAACTTTCCACCCCTTACATTGATGGGTTCTCTGCCCACATCCTTCATGCATCGGAGGATATGCCTATGGTGAACTCTGGCTGCAGTGGGTATTTCATGGGTAACTTTTACTGCTTGATCCAGCTGTAGGGGGAATAAGAGGCTTGCAGCTTGGCTTAGCCCAGTAGTAATCACAGAGAAAGTCATTATGTCCTTGTACAGTGAAGCTCTTTAAAACACAGCCAGAGTGGGATAGCAGGAAATGAGGTGAGGGCAGAGGGTTTTAATCCATATGGATCAAAGGGAATGAATTTAAGATAAAGTCCATTGTACAGTGAGGATGCAGCGAAGGGTGAATCAGTCTTTCAGTCATTGCTTCCATCTGTTAGATGCTACACACCACGGGTAAATATAGTATTAAATGACACTGGCTAAATCCTCTTTGAGACCAGGTAGCAGACTAAAACTGGCAGTAGTTTCCGAATCGGGTGAGATTTCTGTATTTAGAACATATCCACGTATAAGGTGGTTTAGACGTCATTCAGGAAGTGAACAGAATCGTTCAAGGGGTGAAGGCCTTTGGTAATACACTCTCACGCTGCAGTTAAGACAGTTTAACAGAGCTTTTAATTGAATTTTACAGACTTAATAAGCACAGGCAATTTGTCCAAACGGGTGAGCACTGACAATTATTTTGTCAAACTGTTTTTAAGGTCAACAATGAATTTTCACATAAAAAATGTTTTGTGAAATACTAATCAAACTGCACACATTGCTGTGTTCAGAACTGAGAATAAAATAAATAAATACAAATAAAATTTGACAAAAACTGTTCAAAGACACCTTTGTTTCACTCTCAAACATGATTTGAGGATTTTTTTTTTTTTTTTTCATGTTGAATGGTACGTTCAATTCAATTTTATTTATATAGGGCCAAATCACAACACAGGTTATTCCATGGCACTTAACGCATTAAAGTCCTTACAGCATAACTTTACAATATTATACAGGGAAACCCAACAATTCAACAATCCCCACATAAGCTAGGAGGGGGAAAACTCCTCTTTAAGGGAGAAAAACCTCCAACAGAGGAAAGGAAACACTCCCTCTTAACAGGAAGAAACCTCCGACAGAACCAGGATCAAAGGTGCCTCGACCGGTTGGGGTTAGGGGAGAGCAGAGAGAGAAAAGGAGCAGAGAGAGAAATGTCTGCATGTCTGCAGTTTTCTAAAAACATGAATATGTTTAGTTTGTGCTGTACAGTTAATTTTCTAGAAGCCTTAGAAACGATAGCACTAGTTTCTGACTGTTAAAATGCAACAGCAAACTGACATTTTTCATTAACATTAAAGGCAACTGGAGAAAAAAGTTATCGTGGTACTGCACCTATAATTTTCTATGATTCTCTATTTACAGCCTGTGCGGGTTTTTTTGCCGAACATGAAACATCAATGTCAGCGGCCTGTGATAACAACACTGCAGTTAAGGGAAGTTGTGCCCTCAGGCCATTTTAAGTTCAAAATACTATATGTGTTGAAATGAAAGTATCAAACCTCCATGTCCTTAAACCTTCAAGTGACCTCAGTTGCGCTTGCACTATTCCATCACCATTCCAAACAATGAAAGCTCCCAGCTGACACAAATCCCCCCGTCGATGTCAAATACTGCGATTGCTGCAGTAGATTATGTACTTAAGAAGAAACTCAAGGACAAGCAACATAGAGGAATGCGAAGGCAGATGAGGATGATCCATAAGGATTCATGTCCATCAGTCTGACAGAAAATCTGGAGTGTTGGAGTGGAAATGTCAACATTGTGGGTGAGTGTGCTTTTGTGTGCTGGAGCGAACAGTCCTAAGGGACATGGTCTAGATTCATATACTGTACAGTGGCAGTGATAAGACACTAGCCTAGTTAACAGATATTGTCCTGTGTGCAAATTACACATATTGTCATTTACCTGGGATTCACAGTTCTTCCTGGAAATAAATTTGCATTTCCAAACATGATTAGTTCCTGTCTGACTGCATTTTCAGATGTGCATTGCCTTCGCAGTGCTGTAAATAGAATGAATGAATAAAAGTCTGGTTTGGGTTACCAAAAAGCAAAGCTATCTCTCTTTTTGCATCTGAATTTCAGAGAAACCAGCTCAGTTATGACTATTGACCAGGTACATGCAAAAATAGAAGAAAGCTCCTTGACACAATTATCCATCCTGCTTTGCGCAAAGCCCTTACATCACCTGTTTTCATGTCAGTTCAAGAATGCTGACGGGGCACTGCACATATAAAATTAGTTCAAAAGGAGCAATTGATCTAATGTTGGCAAATATGTGCCTGGTTATTAGAAGAGAATGTGAGTGGAAGAGCAAAAGGTTGAACATGATGCATTCCTATTGCTGAGAATAATGTGGATGCAAAAAATGTCCCATCTTTCAAAAGCAAACAATATCTTCAGGTAAAGGGATCTTTATGTCATAAGACCCATTTGTTTGGACAAAAGTGGACACAGATCATTTGGAGTTGCGTTATAGAGAATAAACAACTGCAGAGGTTAAAGCCCATCAAAGAGAGGACATACAGGGTTATACTCTATCGCTTTTAGTAACTGATCAATAACTTCTCCTTTTGTCTAATGTAAGACACCACTAGCTGCAATGGATGACTAGGCCAAACAAAGGCAAAAGTAGTGTTTTGCATCTGTAGTCGAATGAGGTTGTATATTTTTGAATGATGCTTCAGTGAGTTTCTAACGTACCTATTGTGGTCATGGCAGTAGTCAGGAGTGAACACATTCTGTCCAACTGTTTTAACATACTAAAATATAGCTTTAAACTGTGTATTTTTGAGCCAACATACAAACCAAAGAATGTCACCCCAGCGAACGACAGCCTACAAATTGCTCATATTGTGATATTGTAGTTCAAATAACAAAGACCAGTCGAAATCCTGAACTTTTCACTGAAATGGTAAACTGAACAGTGCAACTAAACTTCCAGACTTTATTGTTGTGAGCTGCAAATGTTTTGTAATGTTTACTCTCACTGCATTCATCAACTCTATTTCAAGCTACATCAGCTGTTTTCAGCAAACAGTGATACACAAAATGTGCACTGCCTACCCAGCACCAAACAGAAGACACAGCAGACATTTAACAGTTAAGGAGCAAGATATTGTGTTGCAGTTCGTGGCGACCTAACGAGAACTAGAAGGAGAATTTAATTTGATTTGAAATGCTGCATTCACCAGAGTTGTTTAAGGACAGCTGGTCACTGGTGTGAATGCACTGTAAACAGGCAACTGCACCTTAAATCCTCTCTATGTAGTATTAAGCGATACATTTAAGAAGTGTTTTAGTAGCCCTACAACAGTGATCTTTGTGTGCACAGTTATTTAATGATTTGTGAAATTCTGTCATACACTGATGGTAACACTATTAAAACTCGAATAGTTAAACGAGACTGAAGTAAACCACTGACTGGACCTGGGTGATATAAAAGAGGGAGAGAGGGACAAGGTTGAAACCTCTTGTGTAATTGTTGATGAATGAATGCAGGTGTATTTGATGGTGTGAGAGCTCTGTGTGTGTGTGTGTGTGTGTGTGTGTGTGTGTGTGTGTGTGTGTGTGTGTGTGTGTGTGTGTGTGTGTGTGTGTGTGTGTGTGTGTGTGTGTGTGTGTGTGTGTACACGTTTCACTTCTGCAGGTGGCGAGAATTGATTCCCTGTGCTATAGCGCATTGGTGACCCTTAAAAGTGTGACATTGAGTACATAGCATCTAATTGGCAATGACCACAGGCAACCTAACGCAAATTAAATCACCGGCACTCTTGTAAAACAACACCAACCTTTTTATCCATTAATTTAAAAAAAAAAAAAACGCCTTAGAACAATGAAAATTGTGTCAATAATACAAATTCCGAAGCAAAGTTGGGATCAGTTCAACTGGAGGCAATTGCATTGAAGTCCATGTGGATTGCATTCAATTAATTACTTTTTTCACTCTTTTATATGTTTCATATTCAAGTTTCCTCTATTAATTACTTAATTTTGAATTTTATTTATTCTGTTAATACTTTGGCTCTGCCAGAGGGTGCATATTTAAGAGTGCATATCAGATAATATAAAACACAGCTTAAGACAGCTTAAGCTGTTCGCCAAGACAATGTTATGGTGTGAGCATGGTCAGAAAATTAAACCAATGTATTTGGGTATTTCTTTAGCCAGAAGAGGTGGAAAAATGTCAGATACTGGTATTGCCTTAAATATACATTTGGAGCTACGTGTGAAATTTTAATTTATTAAATGTACATTTTTGAAAAAAAAAAAAAATGAAAGAGCACATCATTTTAAGAGCTTAACTTCAGTGTTTAATAGTGTTACATTGGCATTAGTGTTAAGATTTTAAGGCTTATGATTTTATTTTAGCCAAAGCCCGACAAATCTCCATATTCAACACTTTTGCCATCCATTAAATACTGTATATGTTAAGGCTAATTTCCAACTGTTACAATTCAGTCAAGTCCGTAATGCAAATTAAATTGTTAGCACTTGAAATTGGCACACTTAAAATGATGCATATTATTTTTTGTCTACTCATGGAAGCATTGGAAGAAAAAACAGAATAGGAGCAGGATAAGAGGGCAGATGGTTTACAAAATTCTCACTGTTGGTAAATGCAAGATTGCTACACCATCTGAAATATAAAAAGCATTCTTTGACATCAAAGCTTCAGTGTTGTTACATAAGGGAATGGCACTCTGACTCAGAGTGAGGAGAGTAGTTTGTCATTTGTCACGAAGTGCCAGCTGTTTCTAAGCCAGCTTCTTCTTTTCCAAGTTCTTCTCTGTCTCGTGTTTGTGATGATATATGGTGTTCAAAAGCTAGGGCTAAAGTCCCACTTCATCAGCACTCTGCTTACTGACTAGTACAAATATACCAGCAGGTACATTGAGGATGTGCTAATGGTTAGGCTCAGCCTCTCTGGTCACTGTGGTAATAAATGACCACGCATCCTATTTATAACCACTAAGCCGCACACTCTAACAACGTTGTAAGCTGCCTAACACTGCCGGTGTTGGCTCATGGCTCATTGTAACAAACAAAAAAGGAGACACAGGTTAAAAGAAATAGAGAGAGAGAATATCCAGACATCCAGTCCAGGCATTGCAAATTAAAAACCAATTCCTTTATGTCAAGGTTAATAGACAAAAAACCTGCTATCATCGTCATTTTTTTCATGCACTGTAGTATACACTTGCTGAGCATCAATGCAAACATTTTCTATGGTA